>NC_040011.1:34300983-34314462 GCF_000972845.2 Larimichthys crocea | reverse complement strand
CGGGTCTCCTATGGTTTTTTATGAATATTTTCCTCTTTTTTTTTTTTTTTTTACTATTTAAGTTGTATTATTCTGACTCACAATTCACGTGCGTTCAGGTGATGTGCAGGTTATTGTTTCACTCCACTGCTGACACTGCGCCTCCTGTGTATATAAAGACTGGTTTATGCTTCTGCGTGCGTAGCTACGGCGTAGACGCAGACCCTACGCCGTAGCTACGCCGTAGGCTGACGTGCGCCTCCAAAATATCCTGACTACGCGTCGCGTCGATGCGAACCTCCAGGGCTGTGATTGGTCAGTTCAGCCGTGGTTGACTACAGTCGCCTCCGCGAACGGCTTCTCTGTCGCTTCCACTTCAACATTTGCAATAAAATCATTTTCTCTTTGATATCAATGAGCTACAAACACGCGCGCTACATCCCGGTTGAAGGAGTAAAAAAAGTCCGCTACAAGAAAAGGTTGTCACTGTAGAGAGGAAGCATTGATTCCGCCGATCAACGCGCTCCCTCAGCGCAGAACTTCAAATGCACAAGCTCTGCATCGCGTCTACGGCGTAGCTACGTATGCAGAAGTATAAACAGGTTTTAAGGCATTGAAACACACCTACACACAATTACAGGGACACACCGTCGTATAGTCGAGCCAACATATGGGACGTTTTACCGCAAAATAAACGATACGACCGGCTCCGTGTTTTCTCCTCGGTGTGAAGCTTCAAGCGTGACGACCTGGCTCAGGCGAACCGACCGGACCGGACCGCGTCTCTTTGACTGCCACTACGAGTTGTTCCACTTCCACTAATTTCATCCCTATTTTACAAATTCAACCTTTTCCTCCTTCGATTTAGCTTTAGCTGCTCCAGTTTTAACTCTAAACGCTTAGGACCCGACGCAAATTGTGCACAATTGTGATTAGGCGGTGTTTCGGTTTAACGAGTGACCGTGTTAACTGGTGACTTTCATCCAAATGTGTCGCGGTTGCTCATTTCACAAACACAGGTGTAGAAATGTAAACGCCTTTTTAAAAAATATACACTAAATAATTTAATTCACAACAAACACGACCGGACAATTGCATGTGCCGTGTGGAACATTTAATTTAAGATCATTTATAGTATTTTAGTAGGATAACTATATATTCGCGTTTTCAACAGCTGCCATCACCATGACAACCACGGGAACATTCACCAGTTTTAACGGTCCCTGTTAAAAGTGAAACACCGCTAACTCGCCTGTATTGTGACGGCTGCGCGGCAATAGACGGAAAAGAGACGCAAAAATCATGCTGAATTGTAGAATACACTTAATCTACACACAATTGCGCCGCACTTACCGGCTATTCAAACAATTATTATACCTTTTAATGAGCTTTCCTATTTATAGTTAATCATAACCACTGGCCATGCTAGAGACACGTGCTCATGGTGACGGTCGGGTTTTTAATAACTTTAAGTAACACATATAACCAACTAGCAATAAAAAAAAAATTAAAATAATGTACTAAGTCCTAATGACATTAAAGCATAATATTTAATTTGCATTTAGATAGATGGTAATGGAGTCCTGCTTACCTTTCTTTCCACGATCCAGACACCAGCATGGGTTCTCTTTTCCGATGTACCGCGATAGTGAAATCTCGCGGTCTATCGCGATGTTTCCTTTGCTTTTCCCGCCTACCGTTACAAACCATGGATACAAACGCGATTGCTTCACTTTATGGCGACATGAACAAATCTAATGAATGTTGAGTTGTTCGATTTCATGTAAAGCCAACATGAATGAAACATGTACATCTTGGAAACATTAAATTATTGCTTAGATAATACGTGTTACACTTGAGTTATTGTAACAACCCACCAAGTTGCTTTTTTTGAGTGTGCTGTGTGAGCTGAGGAGGCATGTAAGGGAACTGGTAGGGAGCAACATTGCCCGGGTGAGGAAAGGGTTGTGAGCTACTTGCTACTGCTTGTGGGGCAGTGACTGGTAGAGGTTGCACTGCATGCGATGGCAGGCGAGTATGATCGTGATAACTCATGGGCACTGAGCTGCTGCTCTGGGATGTTGCTGTGAATAATACATAATGAGAAGAAACATTGGGCAAGGTGGCTGATGCCGTGCGAGCTGGCACTGGTGCTTGAGGAAAAGGGTGAGGACTTACTTGATACCAGTGCGGCTGAGTCACAGGTGCATGGCAAGAAGTGGCATGACATAACACTGAATTTAGTTGCTCCGAAAATGGTACAATGGAGCTCAGAGGTGGTATATAAACGGCTGCAGCTGCAGGTAATGGGCTAGGGGCTTTATGCATAGGTGGGTCAGATCTCACAAGTGGAGCTGAAACAGGTCTGGTATGCTCAAGTTGTAAGGGAGCAGACATCTGATGGACACAATGGAAAAGTGTCTGAGCTGACTGGGAAACTTTTCCACCAGGATGTAAAGCAGGTGCTGATTCAGACAGGTTAGGTTCAGAAAGTGCTTTCTCACATTGAGGGCCTTTATCAATAGGTAGTGGGTAGTTAGCTCCATATGGTGCTTGTTGGGCCTCCTCATCCTGTTCCTCTTCAGAGTTTTCCTCTGAGTAGCTCTGCTCGTACTGCTGAACCCTGTCCATCAAGTCATGAACCATACCTTTTAGTTGGGCAACTTCTTGCCTTAGCAGGGCAGTTTCAGGGGTCTCTGATACAGGCTCGGCCCTTTCCTGTGGTTGGTGAGGCGGCCTACCGTACAGTTCAGCCTGATAGTCTTGCAGGTATCTGGGAGGCATTACTCTACACTGAGGCCTTGCTCCTAGCTCTCTCCCATCATGAGGCAGGACAGCTTGTGGATCCATTTTCCAGCATGGATGTTGCTCCGGCTCGAAGGACCATGAAAAAACTATCTATAAATGCTCTGCTGTTGGTTCAGGAACATCCAATGTGGTGTGCACATTCAAACACCCAGGATCCAGTGAGCCGTTCAATATAATTTATTTTCAATAAACAAAAGAAGATCAAATCAAAATCAAATCAATTTTATTTGTATAGCCCAAAGTCACAAAGTACATTTGCCTCAGAGGGCTTTACAATCTGTACAGGGAGTGACACCCTCTGTCCTTAGACCCTCGGTTCGAGTGAGGAAAAACTTGCCCACAAAAACCCTTTTAACAGGGAAAAAAATGTGGAAGAAACCTCAGGAAGAGCCACAGAGGAGGGATCCCTCTCCCAGGACGGACAGACGTGCAATGGATGTCACGTGTACAGGACAAATCAACACAAACATATTGTACAATGACTGATAAAATGACAATGAATTATAATGAATGATAAAAATGATTACAGTAATAGATATGGTAGTAATAATGACAGTAATAATATATGTAGTGGGGCGTCATGCAGGATCACAGCAGCAGCCACGATCCACGAGAACCTGCTGGACGACAGAGCACAGAAACTCCGGGGAAGTTTGGTTAGTAACATGCATTAATGAGACATGTCCACGATGGAGAGATATGGGAGATATGGGAGAGATATAGAGATATAGATATATATATATAGAGAGAGTGAGATATAGAGAATATAGGAGATTATGAGAGAGAGAAGATGGATATATATATATATATATATATATATATTACTACTTACTAACTTATATGCGACGGCGGCGGAGAGACAATCTGGCGCTCGCGATAGGATTAGACGCGAGGCGCGAGAGACCGACGATAGACGATGATAGCGCTAAGAGCGGCGAGATCGACGCGAGTTTTCGGTAGGGAGATGTGTGCTCTTCAAACCAATCCGTGCCTGGCTGGCATAACCCTCGGTGGGGTCCCCCGGCAAGTGTTAATTCTATGCAGCATAACTAGGATGACCTGAGCCAGCCCCCCTATCGGCTTTAATCAAAAAGGAAAGTCTTAAGTTCATTCTTAAAGGTGTTGGACCGTTCTGCCTCCCGAACCCAGAAAGGTAGTTTGTTCCACAGAAGAGGAGCCTGATAGCTGAAAGCTCTGGCTCCCAATCTACTTTTGGAAACTATAGGAACCACAAGGAACCCAGCGTCCTGAGAGCGCAGTGTTCTAGAGGGGTAATAAGGTATTATGAGCTCTTTTAGATAAGATGGTGCCTGACCATGAAGAGCTTTGTAAGTAAGGAGAAGAATTTTAAATTCTATTCTAGATTTAATAGGTAGCCAATGCAAGGAAGCCAAAATGGGAGAGATGTGATCTCTGATCTTGGTTCCTGTCAGAACACGTGCAGCAGCATTCTGAATTAACTGCAAAGTTCTAAGAGACTTATTGGAGCAGCCTGATAACAAAGAGTTACAATAGTCCAGCCTTGAAGTAACAAATGCGTGGACTAGTTTTTCTGCATCCGCCTGAGAGACAATGCGTCTGATTTTAGCGATGTTACGTAAGTGGAAGAATGCAGTCCTCGCAATTTGTTGAACATAAGGAGGTGGATAGGTTCATATAACTTAATGCATCCACAATAGGATGGACGAAAGGTGCAGCCGGTGTGTCCCTTTTGTTCTGCAGTGGAGGGAAAAAAGAGAGAGAGCATGAGGTTTGGGGGCGGACTTGGCAGGGTGGAGTCTTGTGATTTTCAACACCCCTCATTTTGGAGGACTGTGGGAAAGAGAAATAAGGTCTGTTAAAGCACGCAATAAAAAAACAACACGGAGACAGCTGCTTGCGAATCCGAACAAACCTTTACTTTTACTTTTCACAACCTTTTATACCCATTTTTACGTCATTCTTACATCACTGTTACATAGTAAAATCACCAGATCTGGACCCAAATGTCCTGTACTTTCTTATAATCATATGTCTGTGTTCTGAGCGTCACATGAACTTAATATTGTCTATGTGTTTCCCATGAGCCTGCATGGTGTGTGTGTGTGTGCTCGACTCCTTAATCTTGGTCAAGGCCAATCTGAAAACAGACTGGCTGAATCTTATCTGGTGGCAGAGAAACATTCAATACTGTCCTAGCTGTGTAATCTGTGTGTTAGTGTATTTTGCATGTCTATGTGTGTGCCTTTATGTGTCTATGTGTTTGTGCATTATATGTGTGTATGTGTGTGCCTTTATCATGTTCTATTCAAAAGTCCATATGCGTCACACAGAACACCACATATCCCTCCTCTGGGGATATGAAATCCCCACCAATAGTTCAACACCACAGCAATGCAAGTAAGGGCGAAAACCCACTTGCGGAAAAATTCCCTGGACCCCCGGAAACGCTTTTTGATTATATGTTTAACACGGGCGATCACACAATGGCCTGCATTGGTGGTTACATTATACTGATTATATGTAGAATAAGACAAAACTACAATTATGTATTAAACAAAGTCCAAAAAACAAAATCACAATATTACGAGTATAAAACAATAACAAACAAAATGAAAACAACCTACAAGAACAAATCAACTGGTGTGTAACAGAGTTAAAATCAACCAAGAACAATATTATGTGTATGTGTGTTGTATAGCAAAAATCGCAAACAAAATAAAACAATCCTGATAAAACAAGAATCCAAATTATATGTATCATTAATAGATCAATGCCATGTGTAATAGTAATAAATCAAAATTAGGTATAGCAATAAAACAAAATCAACGAATATTAAATCAAAATCATGTATAGCAATAAAACAAAATCAACGAATATTGAATCAAAGTCATGTATAGCAAAACAAAATCAATGAATCAAAGTCATGTAATAATAAACCAAAATCAAACAAAAAGACTTATGAATGAATTGAAGTCACGCGTAGTAATAAAACAGAATCAGTGTGTGTGTGTGCGTGTGTGTGTGTGTGTGTGAATGTGTTTGATAAATCATGTTTGCTGTGTTCAAATGCAGAAAAACTCATCTTGAGATTAAAAAATGAATTCAACATAACTCAGTGAAATTGGAAAGATGTGACAATGATCACCTTGAACACAATCACTCACAGTCACTTAATTGTCCAATAATAAAAGTCCATTTGGTCCAGATCCATTGTTCTCTCCAGTTCAAAGTCCTTAGCTGACCACTCCAAACAAAGCAGTCGGTTTAGATTAATTAATCAGTGAAAAACCTTAAGAACCCCTCTTATGTACCTCATCATCCCATTCCCATGATGTGTGAGTCCCACTTTCAGGTCAACAAGGGCCTTTAAGCTAGGAAGATCTCCTACAACACCAGGGTGTTAAAGAAGGTCATCAGGGAGGTCACAGATCATGTGCAAATATGCCACTGGGAGAGGAGCAAGATCAAATTTATTATTTCACCTAGTAGATAAAACCCTAGCAATTAGAAGGGGTTCCATAAAACAATTGATTTAACATTTTTAGAGCAAATTTCTTCTCTCTTTTTAAATCAATCACAACAACATTGTTGAAATCAAGATATCGAAATAGCAAAATCTTCGACCCATGTACATTGTGTACAGTAGAGGGTCACCACCATGGAGAGGTTACCAGCACATATGATGCATGGTGACACGGAGTCCATCTTTGTAGAATATTTCCATGAACAGTCGTTATCCATCAGTTGCATATCATCATAACTAAATAATTGTAACTTTGAACTTTTAAACATGTATTACATTACTGTGAAAACCATCATTGAAAATAGATTTTAAAAGTGATTCATAAAATGGCAATTTCTAAATGATTAAAAATCACATCTTTTAGAACACCAAACAACCAGTAAAGCCAGAATCATCAAATAAAGTTAACCTAAAATGGAACATAGCAGAAAACTGATTTTATCCCCGAAGATAGAAAATATTTCTTCTCAATTATTTTATTCATTGTTGCCTTGAACAGTTTGTTTGGGCCATAACTATTTGAACTCTATATTCAAAACCTGATTCCATACATTTGTATATGATTAATGCGAAAAGGTGTAGTCTAATTGAAACTGCTCAGTAGGTACTGTTCATTGACTGTTTTAGCAACATGTAGGACAATTTAAGTATTATGTGGAGACTACAGGGTAGGCAGGAGTATAGCACTCATCTGCTTCATCTTCAAATCTCGTGGCCAAATCATTCCAGTTGAACACTTTATAATCCGCTCTAGTGAATGGAATTGGATGAAACATTGGTGTTCCTTGAACAGGCATAATCAATCATTAGACTGAGGGCCGAATTTGTTTTTTGCACTAGAGTCTGAGAAACTTCACCTGTACCTCTATCACGCCTTGTTGATTTAGGTTTGGCTACCTCGAGTGTATTTATGGAAGAAAATTGACCAGTGTATAGAAAACTATCGTCCTTATCAGTTTCACTATAGTACAGATCTTACCGCTCTGCACCTCCCCTGGGACATCTTGGTAATTAACAGCCCACAGTTTATAATCAGGATAACTTTTCAATGGCTGTTGGGTGAAACACCACAGAGGTTCTGTCAAAGGTACAGCAGCTGTGAATGTTATCTTCATTACCTGGGTGCACTGAGCACCATCTTAATCAGAGCTTTATCATGCGTTGTCCATGACCATTTACCTTGAGAGAAAGTCAGGGGGTGAACAATATTACAGTCATCACATCTGTCAATTGGACAGTCAAACATAACAGGGTTAACAGTTTGGTTAGTTTGGTTAATAGGCAGTTTGGTTAAAGCGCAGGAAATAGAAGTTCTGGTTGTCACCAACACCTGGTTTCACCTGGGAGACAAAAACATTTAGATATTTGATTAATACAAGATTTTCTTCATTAAAAGGATGAATTGGTTCCTCCGATGATTTTGTGAGCTGCTCAGACACCTGTAATGATAAAATTCAAAACGTCAGTTAATCTTTTTACATATTCAGCCATCAATTCCTCCGTCCAAAGCAGTTTCTCCTTGGTTGTTGTCAGACTTTTCTTTGAACCGCTCTCTCTTGTTCACGCAACTTCTGCTCCTCTTTTCTGTGTCTGTCTATTGCATGTATCACATGGTCACAAAATTTTCTGTGAGTTTTTGATGCCAACCTCACCACATCTTCAAGTCTACTTTTCACGGGGACGGGCATGGCCTCTATAATGGAGTTCCTGAAGATTGTAGTTAACAGTGGACTACTCTTTGGATCTTCTTCAGTCTCTTCTATCTGTCAGTGGATCACTTTTTAGTGCTTTAAGGTCAACCTGAATGGGATACTCCCTTCGCAAAGATGCCCAGAGGGCAGTTCTAGATAGGTTAAACTCTGTTCCATCCGTGTTAGGGTCAATCATCCATGCATTTCCATTTGAACGCAAAATATTTTCCATAGCAGGTATTCCGATTGTGCGTGCCCACACTGCTTTAATGTCCCTGATGGCGAGTATTTTGCCCATAGTCTCTTCTTCAAAAACTTTAATCCACTTACTGGCTCCCTCGTGCATATCAGGAAGTCTGGAGATCAGCCCCCCAAAGTCAAGAGTTTGCCATGGAATATATCGGCTCTGCTTCCCCTTAATCAAAATTGGATATAGGCCTGGGTCAGTGTATCTTTCTGGTGGTCTTATAGCAGGTCTAAGTCTAAGGTCATAATTGCCTTTCTCTATGTTTGGCCTCACTGCATCCCTTTCCTTAGCGTTAGCTGCAAAGGTAAGCTTCCCTCCCAGTACGTCTACCTCCTGTCTCTCCCTTGACGGGCCTGCCTGTTTCTCAAACACTAGTCTTTCGCCTAACTTATGCACATCTGTCTCACCTGATCCTCCCCCCAAACAGGAATTATAATTTCTGTCTATATCTTCCTCTAATTCCTGAATCCTAGTTCGCTCCATTTATCTCCCTGGATCTACCCGACCTAAATCCAGCCAGTAGGACTCTCCTCCTTCTTTGCATGGCTGTTTTCTCTCGGCATAACAATCGAGCACTTGTGATTTTCTGAAGTTTACATTCTTCTTGAGGGTGCTGCAGGATTTGGGAATGGGCATATGGCTGGCCTCTAGGGCATCATTTATTTTGACTGTTCCAGAGATATCAACTGCTCCGGAAATTATGGGATAAATCCCCGTCTCTTTGGTCACATGCTTCGATTTATCATAGGTTTTATCTTTTGTGTTTGATTGTTTGACGATGGGACTCTCCCGCAGCTTTTTCCGGTATTGGTTTCCTTCATCATGAAACAGTTTAACTATCCCTAATTCTTTTTCTCGTTTCTGTTGTCGTTTCTTACTCTTGTCTTTTGGTTTGTAGTCTTTAATTCGAAGCTCCATAGCTTTACACACATTCACATCAAACGTGCCTCCTTCTGGCCAGCAGGAGTCCAAACCTTTAGTGCGTTTTTTCCATTTCTTGGAACTTTCTTCTATATCTTTTCTGTATGCTGGGTGTTTAATGCCCAGGATCATCACTGGACTGAGACTCATTTTGCAATTTAAAATTACACTGGCTGATAAGACTTATCAATTGATCTTAGGTTAAAGCCTATGGGCTGAAGCCTATTTGAAGTCGAGATTCCAATTAGAAATAATACGCGCAACCTAGAAGTAAACCTCTATTTTTATTCTTTAAGATGACTATTAGTGCTGGTTGTAATGTGTTTATTAAATGTTTTTTTTTTTTTTTAAAAAACAGTTAGAAAATAGATGCAGCTTCACTGTAACTTTTAGACTTTGGCAGCAGAATCCAATGAAATTGTTATTTAAGAACACAGCACCTTTAGGCAACAAAGTTTAACCACACAATAACAGTTGTACAGCTTACAAATCGCAACTTGATCAAAAATACACTTTACCAAAACTCAGAATCATTTAAACACAAGAGAAAACATTCAACATTAACTTAAAAAGAGATCACTGCAGCTTACACAGGACGGGCGGGGCTGTCTGAAACAGACTAGGAGTGCGGAAGGAGTGGGAATGACATCACACAGCGCTGCTCTCTGCAGCCCGATAAACAACTTCAGTATCACAGCAAAGTTTAGAAACACTACCATCGACAGCTCGCCAACAAATCAGTTAACCACCACACACGGCCTATCAGTAGACCTGTCCCTCTCTCCCTGTCCTCTCTGTCCTTCAACAAGGCACTGAGAGTCTCTTACTAGACTAAACAGCATGATGATGACTAAAGAACAATCAGAACAGATCAGAACAAACAGAAAATGCTAAACATATTAACTTATTTTAACAGAAATATCTGCAAAGCAACACCGAATATACAAGCAATAATTTACATAAACATCAGGATTATAGAGTATTTTAGAATGACAAACTCAGACTCTTGAAATTTTTTCTCAACTCGTCCTGTGCCAGAGGTCACATCACCAGCTAAGTGAATTTGATTAAGATTTTAACACTTCATTCAGAACATCAATGTACATTTGAATTTTTTTTTGCACACTCTTACAGCTTCTCAATCACTCTCAGCGGCCGCTCACTCACACACACAACTTTTAATCTCTTTCATGCGTCTCTGTTCACACTTGGCGCCCATGCACACTGTATACAGTAGTAGCAACTTAAAAGTTCCCGTTCAAGCTGAACGCCAGCTGAATGGCAGCCGTCTTCCAGCTGAGTCCCAGCTGGCTCCTGCCAAGTTCCGTGATGGAGTGACCCCCCTCTTCTCGTGGCGTGTCTATTTTTTACTGTAACTCCACCCACTCATGTGATTACAGGGTAATGACCAGGAGATGGCGCTTCTCTCACAGAACTTATTTACAGTTGTTCTACCTGGAGATGACGTAGCTTACACACCCTCGTTAGCATTCTCGTTGCTCAACCTTTTGTTTGCACTTACAGTAACACCTTATTGGTCTCCCAGTGTCACAGATCACAGAGCGGAAAATGCACTGGTTGACTACTGCATACTGTACAGTAGCCGTATGATTTGAGCGTGTACATGAATTGAAATTAAATTTAAGGTGTTTATACTAACAGTCAGCATTCACCAAATCAACAAACATCTAGTCTGTTCTGTCTTTACTAGTGGTGGGCCGTTATCGGCGTTAACGTGAGACTCTTATCAGGCGATAAAAAAAATATCACCATTAATCTATTCGCAAAGCTGTTCCAGCTCTCAGGTCGCTTTTTTTTACTTTTGACTTTTTTCTCTTTTGTTCGTTTTTGTTTCTTCACTGTAACTCCGTGGATCTGATCTTATAGCAGTTTAGAGAGTTTTGTGCTTTTGTCGTGTTTTTCTCTGGTTTTTCTTGGTGATGTTTTTTTAAATGCCGCTTCCCACCGGACAGCTGCCTTTGTTTACTCTGGGAAACAGCTGATCGAGCTAATGCCGGCCGGCATTGGCAATCAGCTGTTCGATTGGCGCATTAATCTATGGGCCACCACTAGTCTTTGCATAATTACAGGAGCGTCTCTTCTCTTGTTTCGCGCCTCTCTCTCGCTTATCTGCATGTAAACAACAAACTAACCCTTAAAAAGTTACAAAAACGGTTCGGACGTCTCAGGGCTGCCAGGCCTGTGGTGTCAGACCTGCAGATACAAGCGATGGTTTTATTTTTTATTACCAGTTTATTTGGAGGGGAGGGCTCGTTGTTATTGTGCGCACATAGAGCTGCAGGAAGCCCTTTTTTATGCAGGTATTTACTGTAGTGCACGCTTTAGGCCAGGTTAACCCATCAACACCTCATAGCATCTCATTGTTTGCACTTGATGGGCTTTTTGGTCCCCAGTGTCACAGATCACACGAGCGGAGAATGCAGCTGGTTTGAGTACTGCATACTATACAGTAGCCTGTGTTGAGTGTCTTCATGAACTGAATGACTCCTTTTCATTTTCGTCCATTCCATAGGCTAAATGGCGTAAATGGAAAGAATATTGTAGTGACCCGGAAAATGAAACTACGAAGCAACATGGTTTTTGCTGGACTTTATTCCTAATCTGGATCACAGGCTCCTGTGGCCGTAGCCAACGGCAAAAAAACATAAAACCAGGCAAGCACAGCAGCCTATAACATTAAAACATTAGCTACTTCGTGCCCCTCATCGCCATCCAACTGCCATGACTGACAGGCTTCACAGCCTCTAACAACGCCACCCCCCCAGGCGTCACCCCCAAACACTGCACCTAACTTACTGAAACACAACTCAACAGCCACAGTGTATACACAGCCCGTTTACAATATGTATGAAATAAGTGAGTATGTTTGGTCTTAATAAAGTTTGCAGTATATATGTATGTTTTTATTCTACATGGACACCACTGTTTATTTTCCACTATGCCCCCCTCCATTATAATAATACCCGGCACAGCTTTTTAAAGTCCAGAAGAAGTCTGTTGCAAAAGTCCACGGTGACTCTCCTTTGCCAAAACGTCTCGTATGTCCTCGACGAGCTCCTGTTTTGTGCCTGGCTTAGCCTCCTTGCGAATAAAGTCTTCATGGAATGCCTAAATATATGTTTGATGGTTCATAACTTATACTGCAAACTTTATTAAAACCAAAAATCTTGACTTATTTCATACTTGATTCACCCGTAATTCTTTCGATTTGCGTTTACGCCATTTAGCCTATGGTCACTGTTCAACAACAACATCTAGGCTATGTTACGGACGTTACGAGCGGAGTTTTCTTAATAACGCGTTTATGTTGGCATGTTTTGTTGCTGCCTCACTGTTTCTTTTTTTTTTTTTTTTTTCCATCAACGATCCGCTGATCAGCTGATCAGCTCACCCCGGCGTATCTGTTCAGATGTGTCTTAGACAGTCGACGGTGAGAGCGGAACATCACTGCTCCTCCCCGTGGACAAATGAGGCATTGCAGCTGGTTTTCAAACAGACTGCTTAGGGGCGTTTCCAGTCGGGGCCTCACTGACACGTCATCGCGGGATTACATTTCGGTCACGCACCAGCCAAGGACCTGTGACGGACCTGTGACGGACCAGTCACGGTCCCGTCACGGTTCCGTCACGGAAACACGGGAACTTTTAAGTTGCTACATCTGTACCACTGTATATTTTTACTTTTTTTAATTTTTATGGGAGTTACTAAATTTATTCTCCCTGTACCCACAGTCAATTTATTACGAATTATGATCTGGTTTTACTGTAATTCTATAATAATAAAAGCTACTGCAGTACAAACCACACATTAACACAAAACAAAGACAAAGCAAAACGCACAAAACCTAACCTTAGGCTCACTACTGTAGTTCAGTTTCTATAGGATCCCCTCTTAGGATCCCCCAAACACAGGTCAACACAACACAAAGTCTAACCTTAGACTTAACTTCTGTAGTTCAGTTTCTGTAGGATCCCCTCTTAGGATCCCCCGAAGACAGGTTGACACAACACAAAGTCTAACCTTAGACTTAACTTCTGTAGTTCAGTTTCTGTAGGATCCCCTCTTAGGATCCCCCGAACACAGGTCGACACAACACAAAACACAAAGCAGCCTCAAAGCTTCAATAAAAGACACATACTCTTTAAAGTCTCTCTGGTCCAATTCACAATTTTGACTCGAGTCTTTAATTTGTTAAAGCACACAAAAGGCAACCCCCTTTACTCTCCCTCTTAACTTCTCACCACTACAGGGGAGCTTTTGCATGAGTGGGCTCGGATCAGCAGCTGTACATCCAACATCTAACTTTG
>NC_040011.1:34232585-34300973 GCF_000972845.2 Larimichthys crocea | reverse complement strand
TTACGGAGAGCCTTCCTGTATGTTTTGAGATTATCTTGCCAGACTAGATGAGATTCTTCCAGTTTAGTGGCACGCTATTTGCGTTCAGATTTACGTGCCTCTTGCTTTAATTTACAAGTCTGGTGCTAGCCTTCTTTGTTTAATTGTCTTCTTTTTCAGAGGTGCAATAGAGTCTAGAGTTGTCCGTAATGAGCCTGTAATACTATCAACAAGATGGTCTATTTGTGAGGGGCTAAAGGAAGCAGACAAGTCCTCTGTTACAGTTAGACATGGCATTGAATTCAATGCTGAAGGAATCACTTCCTTAAATTTGGCTACAGCACTATCAGATAAATATCTGCTGTAGAAGTTTCTACACAAAGGATTATAGTCCAGTAGTATGAACTCAAAGGTTATTAAAAAATGGTCAGACAGAAGAGGATTCTGTGGAAAGACTATTAGATTATCAATTTTAATGCCATATGAGAGAACAAGATCAAGAGTGTGGTTCAGACAATGAGTCGGTTTATTTACACTTTGACAAAAGCCAATTGAGTCTAATAAAGAGATAAACGCAGTACTAAGACTATCATTGTGGTGGTCCACATGAATGTTAAAATCACCTACAATAATTACTTTATCTTTTTTAAGGATCAAGCCTGATGCAAATTCTGCAAATTCAGATAAAAATTCAGAATAAGGACCAGGAGCTCGATATACTGTAACAAATAAAATTGGCTGCGATGTTTTCCAGGTTGGGTGAGTGAGGCTAAGAACAAGGCTTTCAAATGAATTCTAATTTAGTTTAGGTTTAGGATTTATTAATAGACTTGAGTCAAATATAGCTCCAACTCCACTACCTCGACCAGTACTTCGAGGAACATGAGTATTATAATGACTCGGAGGACTGGATTCATTTAAGCTAACATATTCATCCTCCTGCAGCCAGGTTTCAGTGAGACAGAACAAATCAATATCATAATCAGATATTAATTCATTGACTAAGACAGATTCTTCTGTTTGTTTTATCTTTAAATAATGTAGGTGGACGGGGGACAGACACAGTCTCTATACTAAAGGACTGGGTGGGCAGCTGCTCTAATGGAGGCACAGAGAAGCATGTAAGACTGCAGCTCTGCTTCCTGGTCTCAACTCTGGGTTGTCGACATGATTTTGGTCAGCTAATAAACTTGGCCATATTTCTAGATATGAGAGCTGCTCCATCCAAAGTGGGATGGATGCCGTCTCTCCTAAGCAGACCAGGTTTTCCCCAGAAAGGTGTCTAATTGTCTATGAAGCCCACATCGTTTGCTGGACACCACCTCGACAGCCAGCGGTGAAATGACGACATGCGGCTAAACATGTCATCATGTTTAGTCCGACATCGTTTTGGCGTATTCACACACCGATGAAACATTAATTTTAGTGACCTCCGATCGGCGTAACCGGGTGTCATTACCGCCGACGTGAATAACAATCTTACTGTATTTACGCTTATCTTTAGCCAGCAGTTTCAAAAAAAGATTCGATGTCGCCCGCTCTGGCCCCCGGGATGCATTTAACTACGGCCCCCGGTGTCGCTAACTTCACGTTTCGGACTATGGAGCTGCCAATGACCAGAGTTGGCCTCTCAGCGGGTGTGCTGCAGCAATTAGGCTTGGGCCAAAGTAAAAGTTTTCAAGCCGATTTAATATTAGGATAAAGGTGATAATACAGAATTTTACCACAAGGTTTGCACAAGACTCAGGTGCTCCTGACTGGAGAATAATGAAAGCCATGAATAAAAGTGGATTATCAGTTATTAGTGTTAATGCTACAGTGCCCTCTGCTCTGCTCACCTAAACATATTTTCGTATATTTTTCACATCAGCGATTATCTACATATCTCTACACTATCACAAACAGGTCTCTCTAACCACAATCCGATAGTTTTACCAGTTTCTGCTAGTCACATTAACTAGCCTAGCTATAGCAATAGCAAATAGCTATAGCTTCTCTCTCCTCTCCTCTCTCCTCTACTGCTCTCACTTCTCCTCCTCTCTCCTGCCCGGTGTGCCAACATGTTCAGTTACTCCTCGTCCTCCTTTAACGATAACGGTACTTAATAAATTTAATTTATTTGTAGCTTTGGAGGCGAGGCTCAGTGATTTAGAGGCATGGTACTGCACCACTGAACAGTCAGTAGTTGCTATAGTTAGCCAGTCCCCTGTAGCCGGTGCGGTACCACCGAAGGTAGCTTCAGCTAGCCCTCCCCCTGCAGTTCCGAGCAGCTGGGAGGCTGGGTGACTGTCCGAAAGGTACACCACCAACCACTCCATGTTTCTAACAGCTTTTCCCTGCTCAGCGACACACCCACTGAGAGGCCAACTCTGGTCATTGGCAGCTCCATTTTACGAAACATGAAGTGGCTATAGTTAAATGCATCCCAGGGGCCAGATCGGGTGACATTGAGTCTAATTTAAAACTGCTAGCTAAAGATAAACGTAGATACAGTAAGATTGTTATTCACGTCGGCGGTAACGACACCCGGTTACGCCAATCAGAGGTCACTAAAATGTTCAATTGGTGTGTGCATACGCCAAAACGATGTCGGACTGTGTAGTTTTCTCTGGGCCTCTGCCCAATGTGACCACTGATGACATGTATAGACGCATGTCGTCATTCCACCGCTGGCTGTCGAGGTGGTGTCCAGCAAACGATGCGGGCTTCATAGATAACACTGGGGAACACAATTTTTGATGAGTTAGGTCTGACAGCTGTTTTTAACTAATTTTTGGGTGCAGAATCCAAATCTGATCTCAGTTTTTCTCTATCACGTCAAGTTTTTGCTATAGGCTCCTGTTTTCTTAAAAAAATATGAAAAATACTGTACTTAACCGATATGTGCTTGTTTGTTGAATCCTTGTGAATGTCAAAATCTGCATCATTGCTGTCACTGCGTTCTTCAACATCACTCAGATCTTCTAGAGGAGGTAGTTGTTCGAAAACTGGCACTGGAATTTCAGCTGAATGAGGCATTGGTCTTATAGCTGAAGGTAGATGAGGATATTCTATTTTACTTTTATTTTTCTTGTTAAATCACTAAACAAAAGTAACAGTGCAATGATCTTTTCGCTCTTGCCAAACCATGGGGATACCAAATGCCAACCTTTCACGTGTTCCTTTGGTCCACATCCATAAACTCTCAACACACTGCTTGCACACTTTGTGAGGCCCATGGCTTGTCTTAATCACAGAGTTTTACTTTAAAATATGCAAAATATGCTTGTTTGACAAATGCACTGATGTTTGCTTTCCTCTGACTTGGAATTGTGAAACTACCACAAATATAGCAAAAGGAGTCAGGGTTATTTAGGCATTTACGACGAGAAGTAGCAGGAGCAGACATGATCTGGAACAAAGGAAATATATACCTATGTAAATAAAACACTACGATGGAATAGTTACAAGCTTTGAAAACTACAAAAACAACAAAAAACGAATTAGAACTGTAATAGTAAATTTAATGTCTTTGTTTCGATCACTGGAGACGCACAGCCTCTCCCTTCTTCACCCAGGACACCAGCTCCCCCCTCCTTAAACAAAAGGCATCCAGCTCCTTTGTCTCTGTCAATAGTGACACCTAGCCTTTCCTTTGCAAAGAAAATAAAAACCTTGTTGGCCGGCAGAAGTCTTTATTTCATTTTTCACCAGCAGCAGAGTAAAATTTCCACAACAATTTGGTGCCAGAGGTGGGATCCCTCGAGTGATCGTCTGGGATGGGACGCGAACAGTGACAGGCCTTCCTGGAAGAAAAACTTTCAGCCTCCAACCTCAAAATCCTCTTCTGAGAAGGGAGGACTGACCGCAAACGCCCCAGATCATCGCCGCTGGGATTTTCCACGGACATAATTCGGCAGAATTCATCTGGTGAGCACTGAAATATTGACATTTAATTATTATTTTTTCTCTTCCTTTAATATTTGGTTTAGAAGTTGCATAAATAATATTTCCGCTCTCATGTATCCACAATTGGTCTGCCTTTTCCGCTTGTGGCCTGAACGAAGCCGACAGGTCTTTTCACTTCTCTCCTTAAACGAAGTGACCAGGATCTTTAATTACTTATATCCTTAAAATAAGTGATTTGCCTTTTCCGCTTGTGGTATAAACGAAGCGGCCAGGTCTTTTCACTTCTCTCCTTAAACGAAGTGACCAGGATCTTGAATTACTTGTATCCTTAAAAGAAGTAATTTACTTTTTTCATTTGTAGTATAAACTAAACGACCAGGTCTTTAATCACCTATATCCTTAAACGAAGTGATTTGTTTTTTTTGCTTGTAACATAAGCAACCCTTTACAGAGACGTCTGTAACTGTATTGTAATAGTTGTGCACAACCTCCATTTGAGATGGGGAATAAAAGCTCTGCTGAGGTTGAACCTCTAGAGTGGATGTTCTGAGGCGGAAGAATGGGGATAAAAGTTAAAATATTTAAATGTCTGGAGTTTGGATTCCCAAAATCGGGATCCCTCTTTGCAGACCAAGAACACACCAGTGGTTGAGAATCCAAATTAAAAGAGGTATGGGGACCTTTTGAAAACCCAATTTCTGTTGCTGTTTGGTTGTTCAAGGTCTGTGAAGCTGGAGTCCCAAAGAAGTTGATGCTACCCGATTTTTCAATTTAAAAAGAAAAACAGAAGAAAAAAGAATAAAAATCAGAGTGGAAAAATAAGGTTTCTGTGAGGAAAATTAGAAGATATGGAAGGTCAAAAAGAATGTTTTCAAATGTGGAAAGGGGAGACAGAAACAACTCCCGTTTACACACTGAAAAAAGTGACTTTTTGCTGTAGTAAACTCTATTAGAGTAACTGTCATAATTTCTTGTACCTTGTATTTTTAAAATTCAGTGAGAACTAGTGTTTTAAGTAAAATTAAACATTGTATTAACGTAATACATTAACTATAGGGGAAGAGTACGTTTTACTTTTGTTTTCCTCATACTATTTAAATGATTAATAGTTTTATGTACCTAAACCTAGAAATACTACATAAACTTTACTCTGAAAGTGTAGCATTTTGAAACGCAAGCACAGTGCATGCGTACAATACAACAGGACTGGCACTGCTCCTCCGGACGTTACAGGATCACAGAGCAAGGTGTAGCACGTACAGCTATGTACAACAGTCATCTGCAGGTAAGTTGTTACCGTTCTGTTTTAAAGTTGTGATAACATATAGGTCCGCATGTACTTTGATAGTTTGACGCACGATATGTTACTGTTCATAAGTTCATTTAAAGTTAGCATAACGCTACATTAGTCCGGGCTGGCTGTAAGTGGGAGGGCCGCATTAACGTACACACGTTTACTGACAGAGACAGAGGTCTCTGAGAGCACCAGCTTGTTAATACAAAGGGACTTTCTTTGACAAGAAGATAGTTAGAACGGCTAGTAGCATGGCTGTGCCGTGCGTTGTGTAGCCCACAGCAACTTCGTGATGTGCGGACAGAGGAAGAGGAACTTTTTGAAGACTGCTTGGTATAGCATGATTTTAATAATTTAAAAATAAATTGAATGACACAAGTTGATCTAATGTTCAAGTTAAGAGGAAAGCAAATAATGGAACAGAGATATTCTTGTATTCATTCTTCCCTGATAATGAAGTCACTTTGAATGATTCATGAATTCTATTATTTGTTTCTTAATAACATTCTTCTTTTCTGTTGTACGTTGTTTGCTGGAAGACAGCCGGAGTGATGTCAGTAACCACATCCTTAAAATACTCGTCGTCCATGGTGTTGATGAGGATCCAGTCGATGTTAGACACCTTAAGCTGTTCATTTTTAATTGATTCTGTTGATTTTATTTCATTAATGTTTTAATTGCATTCTTGAAAGTGCACTAGTCTAGAGGACTGGTTTAAATGTTGAAACTCCACTTCAGAGTGCAGGTTTGTAAGATTTTAATTGCATATTTGAGAAGTGACTATGTTACCAGATCTATGTTGGATGTGGTGTATAATGTGTAATACTGTGTATTTGCTCTTTACCAGTAATACCAACCTTTCACTAGTACGATACAAATTTGGATATTTTTCTTAAAAAAAATATACTTAGTCTTAGTTCAAATATATTCTATATTATTAACTATCTAATTGCAAGTTTTTTACTCCATATTTGAAAAGCACTATTCTAGATATGTACTGTATGTACAAAAGTATTGGGACACCTGCACAATCTAATGCTATTGACAGTAGCGGTTTTAGGTACGGGCGGGACAGGGCCGCCGCCCAGGGCGCCATTACGTGGGGGGGCGCACGAGCGCTTGGAAGAGAAAAAAAAAAAAAAAAAAAAAAAAAAAAAAACTTTTGTATCATATCGCTGCAATCGGCACATTGGCGCCCCCTAACTGCAGGCGCCCTGCCTTGCTTGCTGAGAAGGTGCCATCCACAGAAGCACGCCATCCCGGGGCGCACGGACGGCCATGAGGGCGCACGAGAAAATGTTCGCCTCGGGGGGGGGGTTTCGCCCAGGGCGCAAATGTGGCCAGGACCGGCGCTGGCTATTGACAGTGACAGTGTTCCTAATATTTAGGCACAATAGTGTATATTAGATGTAGTGTATACTGTGTAATACTGTCTGTTTGTTCTTTTTATGTCAGTCATGCCAATGGTAAATTTATGGCTGCCCTATAAAAGTTTGGGCAAATCAATCCACAATAGTAGTGGATTTACCTTAATGGTACTTGTTTGTTGAACTGTTTAAAATGAAAAATAAACACTTTAATTGCATTGTAATTTAGTTGGGTAATATGCGATAGATAGAAAATAAATGCATAGAGTATTGGTTAAATTTATTGAGTAACATTTATCAAAAGAAAAAGAAAACTGGCAATGATTACCTAATTTTAGTGAGTAATGTAACGTAATGCAACCAAGTAAATTAAAATGCCAAACACAAGAAAATAATTAAAATCTACTAAATTACAGTAGTACAGCAAATACTACAGATATATAAAATTTACTTAAAATTTTGAGGAAAATGATGTTTCTGTCTATGAAAAACAAGTAGACTTTACTTAATTTGTTTAAATAAATGTAACTTAAAACTTGGATGTAATTAAGTAAATGTTACTTAATATCTTCACAACTGTTATGTTTTACGGTAAGTAAATTTTACTTGATACTGGCAAATGAGTGTTACTTGATATTGCAGCATTAAATTTTACTTAAATAATTTGCGTGCAAATACTTACAATATATTTTTTAAGTAAATCTTATGAGTTATTTTTTTCAGTGCAGGCGAAAACCTTGAAACAAAAGAAATGCAAATTTCACACACACAAAGAACACCACACTCGCAGATTTCTTGTTTGTTTCCACAGTTGGCAGCTTTGAAGCTGGATCCAGACCTTGATGGCAGCCCACCATTTCATCCCTGAGCTCAACCACCAAACAACAATGCAACCACCCAGCAAGAGAAAGGAAACAGACTCCACCATGCCACAACAAACAACAAGTTCAGGAGCAGCTCATTGTGCCTTTGATGTGCCAGCTCCACCACAGGATCCTACAACGAGACCCCCTTCTCCAATAGCACTAGGGATGCACCGAAAATTCGGCCACCAAAAATGTCCCAAAAGTGCATTTTCTGTTTTCGGTGAAGTGGCTGAATAGTAAGGCCGAATAGTGGCGTGACGCAATTGATGCAATGAAACAACGTACATCATACACTGCTCTTTAGCGGAGCTATAGACTTCTCTCTAAACTACGGCATCTCACACATGCGAGGTGCGTTCAATGACCGTCGGAATGACTATAATGCGTTCACGAACGTGGGAAAAATGGAAATTCAACGGAAATATAATAAAACTAAATAGTATTTATTTCAAGAACAAATTAACAGTGATTTAAACAACATGGGCTTTCTAACATAAATGAAATAATAATTATACTAACTGGAAATTCTACTGGAATATTTGAAGGCTATTAAATAAACATTTACTTTCTTTGAAAAAACATGTCTACAAATTTATTCTAGGCTATTTATGCAATAGTAAAAAAAATAGTGAAAAATTTAACAACCGCATTTCATATTCGGTTTTCGGTATTCAGCCAACCATTTAATTTTTATTCGGTTTTGGTTTCGGCCGAAAATGTTCATATCGGCGCATCCCTAAATAGCACATAGACTGCGTCATCCAAAGCAAAATGCAGCCTTCAACATGCCCATGGTTGAAGCATCTGGATCAGAAGGTACAACACTGGTTTTCCGCCCATGGACTTCTGCTGACATCACAGCAGCTTCACAACACCCGCCCAACACAACATCATCAGAGGTATTCAACACCTACAGTGGCCTTCAACTACCTGATGGATTAAACAACATTCTACATGTATGGGGAATTCATCTTTGTAACTGTTTCTTAAGTGGACTAAAACCAGACACTGCATCAGCTGTTAAAAGTTCCTGCATTGGATGGAATGATGCACGCCTGTCAGAACTTCACAGACACGCCACACATGCCCATGACACAATCATGGACAGAAAAATCATGAACAGAGAGGAAAAGGATGTGGTCGACACAAATTCAAAAGAAAAACTCCACATGATTCTTGTTTCCTCTGTGGTCAACGTGGACATTGGAAACGTGACTGTCCCAAAAAAATTAATTAATCGAGCCAGGTGGACAAGTTGGACTGAATGGTTAAGGGTTGCCGGAGAGGTAGGACTCCTGCTGATAAGCCAAACCAACTTGTGAAAGCCGAAGAAGGTACTGCACCACACACACATACTGAGCAGATTAATACACAACCTATAGAGAACTCAGAAAACAGACATGCAATTGCTCAAACATATGTTCAATACACATCTGATCATTATAAGAAGTTTCCACAACATACATTGACCATTGAAGAACAGAATGTTACATTCTTAGTTGACTCAGGAGCCACAAACTCTGTGATAAATATAAATATATATAAAATATATATTTATATTTAAAACCAAAAATGATTGGAGATTATGTGTACTCTGTTGGTTCATCAGGTCAAACAATTAGAAAGAACATTACTATCTCACTCAAATGTGCGGATGGGCCAGATACAAGCTTCAAACATGCATTTTTGCTCCAAAAGTCTGTCCCATCAACCTGATGGGCAGAGACTTGATGTGCAAATTAAGTCTTTGTCTGATCTCAACCCCAGAAGGTGTCTGAAGTTCACAGACTATCTGATCTGGAGCCAAATTTTTCACACTCCTTTGTTTACCACACCCAAGACCTACAATATGCATATCAATGGAAATTGCAGCCATCAACTGCATCTGAGCTTCTCACTTTAGCTAGAAAAACAGTTTCAACAGCTGCAGTAGATTTCACAACATTAAAGGATATGCATTGTACCTCTCACATGTCACCAAGACCTGATGAGCCATATGAGGAAGGTTGGTTGAGAGAGAGATTTGATAATCTCACACTGACACACATTTATTGGACACAACATAAATGTACTATATCAGTCTCTCTCACACCAGCTCAACGTGATATGTACACCATAGAACATTGAGTCCCACACATCACACTTACAAAAACACACACCAGACAATTGGGAAGATTTGGGAACATTTATAAAAATATGTCAGCGCGCAGCCGATTGGCAAGAAACATCTGATCGATCTATTTTTTTTCACCTACACTGCAGTGTTACTCTAAGAGTTTACCATCTGATGTGCACACTCAAAGAACAATCCAGCTGCTACCTAAAAGCGCTTCTAAATTTTTGTTTGTTTGTTTGTCTGTCTTTTCCTTTTTGTCTGTTGAAGAACAAGCTACAGCTATTACAGCCCTACAGGAAGTCCGTAAGACACTGTGGGCTGTTAGTAAGTATGATGTTGGCCTCATTAAAGACTATAAACCTGTTGTCATTACTCCCAAATCAGACTTTAGACCTTGCAAGACTCAATATCCACTTGAAACAAGGAGCCATCAATGGCATAACACCAGTCTTTGAGTCTCTTAAAGCAGCAGGAGTAATTATTCCCTGTGACTCTCCAGTGTGCACACCTTTGTTATGCAATGTTTTCAACCCTGTCACTCTCTTTCCCACACCAGACGATGGACAAGAACATAACTGTGTTGCTATCCTCCAACAGGTCTGAGACTGGATCTACAAGAAACTCCATTAACTAACCCTGATTTGGTTGTTTTTTGTAGGTGGATCTCTTTCCCGTGAGTTGGATTTGTTGTTGTCACTAAACATGAAACTCTTATCCCAGGTTCACTCCCCTCTCACTATTCATACTAACAACTCAGATTCTGTCTCTCTAGGAAACGCAAAAAGAGCTGCACTCCAAACTCACCACTCTTGATCCTTTGATTGTTTCAACTCTGGTCTCTATTTCCAGTTTTCTCTTACAGCAATAATGCCAGTGTGGTGGAGACCCGATAACAAACATTTCTTTCCTCACTTTGCAAATTGACACATGGATGTCATGTGTCAAAAGGGGGGATATTTTCTCAACTTCCACATCACTTCATGACTTCCAGCCTGGTGACTGAGTGGTGATGAAAGAATTCAGAAGGAAATTCTCCAAACGTTGGCGAGGTCCATTCCAGGTGCTCCTGACAAAGCATACTGTGAAGATCGCTGAGAGAGCAACGTGGGTTCACACCAGCCACTGCAGGAAGGTCCCTGAACGAGGGCAATGCGAGGACGGACAATGCGGAGATGGACAACGCAAGGACGAACGAGTGCGAGGAGAGGACGCAACATGAGGAATAACTCCATGAATTCAACAACCACCAACTAGACATCAGAATTACCTTTTCCCACTGGACTACACCATGCATCACCGGATCCTGATGCTATCACATTGGACCAGAGATGTATAAAGTACTGGAGTTAAGGAGTGGAGTAGAAGTACAAGTGCTATATCAAAAAACTTACTTGAGTAGAAGTTGTTCTTTAAACACCATACTTAAGTGAAAGTACTAAAGTATTCAAAATGTTTAGTACTTAAGTATTGCAAGTAGAAGTATGTAAAAAATTGCTACTCAAGTACTGAAAGTAAAAGTACAAGTACAAGTACTGTTGTTTATATTATTTCAAATATTTATTAAGGCACAACTTCTAATGTTACAGTGTTACAATGTTCATGGTAGAGTTCTATGATTTCCCATGGTCTGTGAATGCGTCTGAATGAATGCAGAGCAAGGGGACTGGAAAGCAGGTGAGAGAGCGCGTGCCTGGGTGCATCAGGTGTATGAAGTACAGCGCACGAGCGAGGTTGATGTGTGAGACCGGGACTGTTGTGTTATTTTTTTTGGCGTGGTTACGGTCGACAGTCACCGAGTCCTGGAACCAAACCGTTCAGCAATAAATGCAGGTTTATTCGATATCGCCTCGTCATTCATCACGTGTCCGGCTGTACGCTACAATAGTAACGAGTAACGATTCAGCACATGAAAAATGTATCGGAGTAAAAGTATTAAATTCATCAAAAATATGTAGTGCAGTAAAAGTGGAAGTTGGGGAAAAAAATAATACTCAAAAAGTACAGATACTGCATTTTAGTACAGTACTTAAGTAGTTCCACTTCGTTACTATACATCTCTGCATTGGACCATGCTGACAAAAGCTTACAACTACAAACCTGCTAAAACCGTCACTCCGACAGAAGGACAAAGTGCAACCTTCACCTGCACTGTTTACCCTGAAATTTGACAATCATGTCAAATCAACTGATGCAGACACATATTGGTGTGGATATCAATATCCAAGCTCTGATATGTACAGACAACTAATAGTCATAGTCAGTGGGCCACCAGAGCTATATGACACCCCACTTAACATGCTGTCAGATGTTAGAGCTGCCTCACCAACCCTTGAGATAGACTATCACCTAGACGACTTTAACATCGCTGATCACAAAGACGACACAGCTTATAGTTAGTTGATGATTTGCTGCTGCTGTGCATCTGTGTCTCTCTATTCTCTATCACAGGTTCCACTGCTACTGTAATCATTTTATCATTCATCGTAATTCATTGTCATTTTATCAGTCATTGTAATTGTACAATATGTTTGTGTTGATTTGTTCTGTACACGTGACATCTATTATTACACCTCTGTCCGTCCTGGGAGAGGGATCCCTCCTCTGTAGCTCTTCCTGAGGTTTATTCCACCTTTTTTCCCTGTTAAAAGGGTTTTTTGTGGGCAAGTTTTTCCTCACTCGAACCAAGGGTCTAAGGACAGAGGGTGTCACTCCCTGTACAGATTGTAAAGCCCTCCGAGGCAAATGTACTTTGTGACTTTGGGCTATACAATTTTTTCCCCCTTGTTTTTATTCTAATCTTTTTTCCTTCCTCTTCCAAACAACTCACATGACAACGCCCATGACAACTCCCATTTTAAAATCCATGCAAATTAATGTGTCGGATAATTCAGTTGCGCCTCTCCCTTCTTCATCCAGGACACCAGCTCCCCCCTCCTTAAACAAAAGGCATCCAGCTCCTTTGTCTCTGTCAATAGTGACACCTAGACTCAAACTTTGCACCTACAGTCGTGGTCAAAAGTTTACATACACTTGAACATAATGTCATGGCTGTCTTGAGTTTAGTTATTTCAACAACTCTCATTTTTATCTGATAGAGTGATTGGAACAGATACTTCTTTGTCACAAAAAACATTTTTGAAGTTTGGTTCTTTTATGACTTTATTATGGGTCAACTGAAAATGTGACCAAATCTGCTGGGTCAAAAATATACATACAGCAATGTTAATATTTGGTTACATGTCCCTTGGCCATTTTCACTTCAATTAAGTGCTTTTAGTAGCCATCCACAAGCTTCTGGCAAGGTTCTGGTTGAATCTTTGACCACTCCTGACAAAATTGGTGCAGTTCAGTTAAATTTGTTGGCTTTCTGACATGGACTTGTTTTTTCAGCATTGTCCACATGTTCTGAATGGGGTTTAAGTCAGGACTTTGCTTAGCTTTCTTCCTATTGGGAGCTGCACACATCTCTCACCGCACCGTCTCAATTGTGACGGCACAAACAAGTTGCCATGTATCTGTAGATGATTTTTTTTTCAAATTGTTCCCCAGTTGGACACCTTTCTGGGGAAAACCTGGTCTGATTAGGAGAGATGGCATCCATCCCACTTTGGATGGAGCAGCTCTCATATCTAGAAACATGGCCAAGTTTATTAGTCGACCAAAACCGTGACAACCCAGAGTTGAGACCAGGAAGCAGAGCTGCAGTCTCACATGCTTCTCTGTGCCTCCATTAGAGCAGCTGCCCACCCAGTCCTTTCATTAGAGCAGCTGCCCACCCAGTCCTTTAGTATAGAGACTGTGTCTATCCCCGGTCCACCTACATTATTTAAAGATAAAACAAACAGAAGAGGAGTTCATCATAAAAACATAAATCAACAGTCCAAAATAAGAGAATTAAATGTGGACTCCTGAATATCAGGTCTTTGTCATCTAAAGGTGTCTTAGTCAATGAATTAATATCTGATTATGATATTGATTTATTTTGTCTCACTGAAACCTGGCTGCAGGAGGATGAATATGTTAGCTTAAATGAATCCACTCCTCCAAGTCATTATAATACTCATATACCTCAAAGTACCGGTCCAGGTGGTGAAGTTGGAGCCATATTTGACTCAAGTCTATTAATAAATCCTAAACTAAATTAGAATTCATTTGAAAGCCTTGTTCTTAGCCTTACTCACCCAACCTGGAAAACATTACAGCCAATTTTATTTGTTACAGTATATCTTGCTCCAGGTCCTTACTCTGAATTTTTATCTGAATTTGCAGAATTTGCATCAGGCTTGATCCTTAAAACAGATAAAGTAATTATTGTAGGTGATTTTAATATTCAGGTGGACAACCACAATGATAGTCTTAGTACTGTGTTTATCTCTTTATTAGATTCAATCGGCTTCTGTCAGAGTGTAAATAAACCAGCTCATTGTCTGAACCAGATCTTGATCTTGTTCTCTCATATGGCATTGAAATCGACCATCTAATAGTCTTTCCACAGAATCCTCTTCTATCTGACCATTTTTTAATAACCTTTGGGTTCATATTACTGGACTATAAGCCTTTTTGGCACAAACCCCTACAGCAGATGTTTATCTGATAGTGCTGTAGCCAGATTTAAGGAAGTGATTCCTTCAGTATTGAATCCAATGCCATCAGTCATCTCAATGCAGCAGAGGACTTTTCTGCTTCCTTTAGCCCAGGGGTGGGTAAACCTTTTGACTTGCGGGCCACATTGGGTTCTAAAATTTGCCAGAGGGGCCGGGCCAGGACCTCATAGTAGTACAGGCTCATTACAGACAACTCTAGACTCTATTGCACCTCTCGAAAAGATAATTAAACAAAAAGAGGTTAGCACCATGTTATAGCCAGCAGACTCGTACCTTAAAGCAAAGACTTCAGCACTTCCTTCTTTATCGAATACAATTATTGAGTGTGCCTGAAAGCGCACACTATGTTATCCACTGCACTTATTCTTATTATTGAGTGTGCCTGAAAGAGCACACTCTTTAAAACATCTCGGGCTTATTGAGTGTGCCTGAAAGAGCACACTATACGTTATCCACCGCGCTTATTCTGCTTATACTTATTCTTACGCCCTTTTTTTGGCTCGCTTCTCCTCCCAGAGTTTTTGTCGCACACACACAAAACGGGTATCAAAACGACCGACTCGGCCGGGAATCAACTGCTATGACGAAAAGTTCCGGCAAACGGTTTTGCCAAAAATCGCCAAAAACCATGCCAAAAAATGAATGGGTGTGTATTGCCAGAACTTTCGAGAGCTAGAGTGCGTGATGTCATCGCTAGAGTGGAGAGGAGAGACAACGATCAGTGAAAAAATAAAACGTATTCGACTACCATGGCCTCAAATGCACCACTACAGACACGATTTATACATAGAAATGTAGGAAAATTTGTCGTCTCACTCATATTCGCCTGCTAAAGCTGTCAGATATATAGTTTTGGCGGAAGACGCAAAGATGCGGCAGCAACACCCACCACAGCCCCATAGACTGCCATGTTAAAAAGGTGGGACATTTTCTGGAGGAAAGCAGAAGTAACGCTTCTCTGAATTGCTCCCAAGGGCACATTTCTACAACACAAAATACCTATGTAGACGTTCAGGAAGGGCACAGGATGCTCCCAGTTATGTCGGTTCAATGATTGGAAATACGGTTTGGCCAGCAATCCTTCCTGTTCGAGGGAAGGTCTCAGCATTTTCTCTCTGTATCTGTCAGCATTTCTAACTGACATTCTAACAGGTGCAGTAACTGCTCTCCTGATTAGAGTTGGTTCTGGTTGCTTGGCAACCTCAAGCCTGCCTGGAGGAGGAGAGGGGGGAGGGGCCAGCAGGCAGAAGCCAGCAGGCAGAAGCTGAGCGGCAGCCATTTTAGCAGTTATTGGCACTTCATTTGAACTTATCTGTCTAAAATGGCAGACAGAGACAGCAGAGTAAAGACATGGTATTTCCTAACATTAGCGGCCAATGCTAAAATTAATGCTAATTAACATTAGCCACTAGGTATGCTAATGTTAACATGCTAATGCTAAAATGCTATTGAAAGTAGTATTCTGTAAACTACTCGGTGTCAATGATGTATGGGGGAGAGTCACGGGCCAGAGTCACGCACACTCAAAATTTCTTTAGAAATTTTGTAGTTTTTCGTCAACTTATTCTTCCGCCCTTTTTTTGTCTCGGTACTCCTCCCAGAGTTTTTGTCGCACATACACAAAACGGGTATCAAAACGTGCGGCTCGGCCGGGAATCGAAGTGGGGGCTATTTTCAAAATAAGAGTCAGAAGGCAGAAGCCAGCAGGCAGAAGCCCAGCGGCGGCCATTTTAGCAGTTATTGGCACTTCATTTGAACTTGTCTGTCTAAAATTACAGTGTCAGTAATAATGTATGGGGGCGACGGGGCCAGAGTCAGGCACACTCAAAATTTCTTTCGAAATTTTCTAGTCTGTCTTTATTATCAGAATATGTACCACAGTCCTTTAAAGTAGCTGTAATTAAACCTCTTCTTAAAAAGCCCACTCTAGACCCAGAGGTTTTAGCCAATTACAGACCGATGTCAAACCTTCCCTTTCTCTCTAAGATACTTGAGAAAGCTGTAGCTAATCAGCTGTGTGACTTTCTCCATAAGAACAGTTTTTTTGAGGATTTTCAGTCAGGATTTAGAGTGCATCATAGCACAGAGACCGCACCAGGCAAAGTTACAAATGACCTCCTAATGCATCAGACAAAGGACTCATAAAACGCATAAAAGGAACCGCCCTAAACCGGTTTAAGACGTATTTCTTAGATCGATCTCAGTTTGTTTACGTCAATGCTGAATCCTCCATGCATACCAAAGTTTGTCACGGAAATAATTTTCATTGTTATGCCGATGACACCCAATTATATTTATCAATGAAGCCTGATGAAACCAATCAGTTAACTAAACGCAAAGAATGCCTTAAGGATATAAAAAGTTAGACGAGCTACAATTTTCTGACGTTAAATTCAGACAAAACTGAAGTTCTTGTAATTGGACCCAAACACCTTAGAAACTCTCTTTCTAGAGACAGTTACTTTAGACGGGATCACCCTGGCCTCCAGCTCCACTGTAAAGAATCTTGGAGTTGTTTTTGATCAGGACTTGTCCTTTAATGTCCACATAAACCAAATTTCGAGGACTGCACTCTTCCACTTAACATCGCCAAAATCAGACTCATCGTGTCTCAAGTGGATGCAGAAAAACTAGTCCACGCATGTGTTACTTTTAGGCTGGACTATTGTAACTTTTTGTTAACAGACTGCTCCAATAAGTTTCTTAGGACTTTGCAGCTAATTCAGAATGCTGCTGCACGTGTTTTGACAGAAACCAAGATCAGAGATCACATCTCTCCCATTTTGGCTTCCTTGCATTGGCTACCTGTTAAATCTAGAATAGAATTTAAAATTCTTCTCCGTACATACAAAGCTCTTCATGGTCAGGCACCAGCATATCTAAAATAGCTCATAGTACCTTACTACCCCTCTAGGCTCGCTTTCTTCTAGTCTGTGTGTCTCTGTGTCTCTGTGTCTCTGTGTCTCTGTGTCTCTGTGTCTCTGTGTCTCTGTGTCTCTCTCTCTCTCTCTCTCTCTCTCTCTCTCTCTCTCTCTCTCTCTCTCACACACACACACACAGCTACTGTAATCATTTTATCATTCATTGTAATTCATTGTAATTTTACCATTCATTGTAATTGTACAATATGTTGATTTGTTCTGTACACTGTGACATCTATTGCACATCTGTCCGTCCTGGGAGAGGGTTTTTTGTGGGCAGGGTTTTCCTCACTCGAACTGAGGGTCTAAGGACAGAGGGTGTCACTCCCTATACAGATTGTAAAGCCCTCAGAGGCAAAATGTGTTTTATGAATTTGGGCTATACAAATAAAATTTGATTTGATTTGTAATGCTGCTGCAGGGCAAAAAGGAGTGGTTCAAAACGAGGCTCGTCACTGCCAAAGCCATACTTCCTACTCGATTGGTACTATACATGTAATGAGTTAACAATCTAATTGTCTTCTCATCTCTGCTAAGAAGGCTATTTCAATCATCAGGAAAGTTTCAGGAAAACAAACAAACAAGAAAACAAGGTGGGTAGCTACCTTTTTAACATAGAAAACAGAAGTAATAGGAGTGACAGGAGTGCCACTTGTCATAAACAGTGTTATAAGAGTTATATTGAAAAGGAAAACTGCTGCATGTACTGCAGATAGAGCTATTAGTACTATAGCAACCACTCTAGATGTTAATAATACTTGTCACTTTTTGATTTGCCAGGACAGGTATGGACAAATTTCCAGTCCGTCAGTCAGTTTGCACAAATTCACATTGGTTTAAGCTCACGCACCTGACCAGCAAAACTGTAAGCTGCCCCGACCCAAGCAGCAGTATTTAGTTAATTTGTCATCTATTTAGTCACCTCTATTCCTGCAAGGCTGCCAGAGAACGGTCTGTCCAACAGACGGGGTTTGTAGGTGAGGACTGTGGTGCCTTTGAGAACGATGGCGTTGGTATCCAGACATGATGAGTCCTCCACGACCACAAACTCTGTGCCTGAAGACCAAACAATGTAACATTGCGGAAATAAAAAAAAAAAAAAAAAAAATCAGTAAAATATATATACATTTTATATATTTTTTCTATATATTTCTTATTTATGTGTATTTTTCTTACTACAAGTCACATTGAATTAAATATTTAATAAAATAGGCTTGCTGACTAAACCAAACCTGGGAGTTTATTTAGGGTGTTTCCTAAACTGAAGTGAATGAAGTGGTACTGTATGGTGTTTAAAATGGTTGCTAAATCGTTGATATTGTATGTGGTTATTAGGGTGTTCTGGATGGTTATTACATGCTAATCAGAGTGTTCCAAGCGTGACGTTAATGAATATTTGTTACAGTGTGATGCAGAGGTCTACTGTGTGGTTTCTAGTAACCTTGGAACATGTGCCATCCAGCTTGTTGATAGCATTACTGGCATTGTTTTTCTCTGCAAGGGGTTAGAAAACTGTCTAGACCATCACTGGTACCGATCTACTTATCAATGATATTGCTGGAGTGCATACAAACAGCCCAAAGGGTACTAAAAGACAATACCTAGCTGCCATTTAAAAAGCAATTAAGAAGTATCTGCTGTCATACCACTAGACTACAGAGCAGGTTCTTTCCTCAAACTGTGACTCCTTAACCCATCCTCTGCAATAAGTATATGACATATGACATTCTTCAGAGATGTGCTACATCCTCTGGTCTGTATGTTTGTGTAGAAGGATTCATACTGCAGCAGGATAATGAGCCTAAACACACATTAAAGATTTGCGAAAACTATATTTGAAATCCAGATAAGACCAAGGCATCCTGATGGTCAAGGATTTTCCTCCACAGTCACCTTACTGCAACTCCATTGAACATTTGTGCATTTGTACATACTGTTCATTATTGTTACTGTTTTCTCCTCAGTGACTGATCATTCTTCCCTGACCTGTGACATTGATCTTGACCTCCAGACAGCGGTCCTGGGTAACCGGCACAGTGGACCTCTTGGTGACCACACCACTCTTGACTGTCTTTGGCATGACAGCCGCAGAGGTGCTGGTGGTAGCTGTGCCTGAGTCAGTGCTAGTGTTACTGGGCCAGCGCTGTCGTGGTTCTGCACCACCAAATGTATTCTCCACCGGCACCTGCAGGAAGTCTTGCACAAGCTGGAGCCAGTCGAAGATGAGAAAGACCCTTAGGTTGTTGAGGACCACCGTGAAGCAAGAAGAGTCACGTGTGGATCTGCGGTAGAACACAACTTATGAGACCGACTTTATCAAAAACTATATAAAATTTCTCTTTCTATTCATGTTTAGAAGTGTTCCATGGGCTTGAACATTCTCCTTTGATACCTATAATGTAGTTCCAATTGCAGTGATGCCCGGTTTGTGCCTGTTTTAGAGGGCTGGAGGATGCAGTCAAACACATTGGGCCTTGCTTCGTCAGCTCCACCAGAACTTTTATTGAGCCCAGTGTACCGAGTGTCATGTGCCAGCAGGGAGTGAGACACCAAGTTGACAGATTTGGATCCATTAGAGAAACTCTCAAAGAGCAGCTTGGACTTCATGAAGTCAAACCTTTGCAAGACAAATACAGGCATCATTTTAAATTACATCTTTTTTAACATCAATGGAGATGTTGTTTCCCTATTCTACTGTAACTATAAGAAACCCCATGAAGAAATAGCCTGTACAATTTCTTACAACTTTCTAGTAAAAAAAAAATGATCAGGGAACTGATTTGACACTTTCAACCAGAGAGGGCAGTGACACAGATTTTCAGATTTTAAGTTGAATTAGAGTATCTTGACTCTGAAAAGAAGACTTAACGTTTAATTTGTAGCTGTGAGTTCTTTGGTGCCATTACAGTATGTGCCATGGTGCTGGCATTATGAATTTGTTGTGTAGAGCTTTGAGGTTATTTGGATTATTTCCATGCCATGATTTTGTTTGCAGCAACAGAAATGCCCATGCAGTGCTAGCATGCCGACTTCCATGAAAAGAGTAAACCATAAATTTTTTGTGTTTGTCTACCACAGTGCATCACATGTTTAAAAAAAAAAAAAAGTATAAATCAATTTTTTTTTTTATATATATTTGATTGTAAAAAGATAGAAAAGGCCTACCTTGCTAGTGAGTGACTGTTTTCACTGGGTTTGGGGCTGTGCAAGAACTCCAGACTGACATCCATCATGTCCACCAGGAATGACAAGTTGGTATAGACATCTCCACTTAACACCGTCTGAAGAGAGACACATCAGTTCATAAACTTGGGTATAGAGAGGAGTATTTGGAAATGAGAAAAAGTGACAATTGCATCCTAGAATCATTAAAAGAGACAGAGAAGGGGTCACGTGGGACCGCATAGAAGATGGCAGCACAGTAGGAGAGCTCCTCATGACCATCAGCTAATTATGTAAATTTGGAGACATACACTTCGTTTTCAGTCTGAAAATGAGTGTCCCATGTTAAAACATAAGAATTAATACCAGTTTCTGACCAAGCAACAGCAAAGCTAAGTTTTTCAAAGGTGCAGCAACGAGAAGTTAGCTAACCTCAAAGAACAGCTCAACATCTGAATACACCTCGCCGACGTTGACATGTGACAACGACCCTAAACCTGGTGGAGTATTTGACGATAAAATAATGTTTGAGGAAATACGGAAAATGAGTGCCACTCTACAGGTGGTGGTAACGGATGTTGTCTCAATTAAGGAGATTTTTCAAACCCAGTGCTGTCTTATTCTAAAACAGTCTGGAGAGAAATTCATAAGATGTATGGTATATCACACTTGAGGCAACCTTACGCCTCTTTATGGCACAACCCAGCCATACATATTGGGATGAAATCTGTTTATTGGAATCACTGGCTACGCAAAATTAGTGTCCTGTGTGTGGATGGAGTGTTCATATCGTTTGCTGATATTATACAAAACTATAATCTGGAATATAAAGGTAACTTTTAGAAATATTTACAAATAAGAGCCTGTATCACAAAGGGTAAATTCAATCACAACAAGATTACATTGATAGAAGTTTTGGACCTACCCAGTAAAACACATAGAGCAGCCATATTTTACAAGACATTTAATGGTTTACAAGAAGATATGTGTAAAAATGTAAGGACCATCTAAGGACCAAACAGAAATGCCAAACATATCTAAATGTGAACGAGGGGCTTTAAAAGTCGGGATGGTCACAGCTGCTCCAACGATTATCAGAGTATCAGTTGCCCCAGATGTTAAAAAATGGTTGGAAATTATGTCAGTAGTTGCATGATAGGAATGCATGTTAGAATTAACAACAAAGAGGAATGTATTTTTTGTAGGTAGGGCACATGGGAAACCTTGTAGATATGGTGTTGAATGTTTATTTTGGTTGTTTAAAAAAAAAGTGTTGCTTTTCCGTAGGCCTTTGTATTTATGGTTGTATGTTGATCTATTGTCTGTTGATACTGGTGTCTATGGATAAATATTAGGTTCTAGAGCTCTTTTCTTCTCTCCCTCTCCACACATTCCTGTCCCAATAATATGTTACTAGCTTAACTTCTTTCCTCCCATCAGGGATTGTGGAGTGTGGACTATGTTAAATGGTTAACAAACTGTACTTGTACAGTTATACCATTTTGTCTTCTGACCACTCAAGGAACTTTTACACTACATATCCCATTCATACATACATTCATATAACTGATGGTTCTGGCTACCATACAAGTTGCCAACTGCTCATCAAAAGGGAGCTAATCATTCACAGCCATGGAGCAATTTGGAGTTCAGTTTCTTGCCCAAGTTGGGAAGTTGAATGTAGTTGCCTGCTTTCTCACATAGGTGCTGGGGTCCTGCAGGTTGTAGGGTCGCAGGAAATCTTCAACAGGCTCTCCTAGGTTGTTCTCCAGCAGCCCTCTGAGAAGCTGGTAGTGCTCCAGGTCCAAGGAGCAGTGTACTGACGACAGGCTGCCATGGATGGACATGTCAGGTACTGCATGGCTCAGCTCCCTGAATACAACATTAATGTACACAGTATTTGTTTGGATAATGAGTATGGACCCATCCTGATGCATTCTACTATACCTACTGTTTTTTGGTTATGGCTAAAAATAAACCAGGCTGAGTCCTTTTTTAGGCTTAACCAGGCTCAGTGCCCCTTTACTGCTCTAAAAGAATGTCTGGCCTATGTATTAAAGATCTGTGCCAAGTAGAAGAACACTGAGTGCAATTGAATTAAAAAAAGAAGTAGCAGGACCTGGTAGAGACCTTGTAGACCACACCAGAGCCAAATAATGCCAGTAAACATAGGTCTTGAAAGCGACTGATGACAGGAAAGAGTCCAGACTCCAGACTTTTGCCACCACTAAAACAAAAAAGAGGACTTACTTGTCCAGGTTGCGTTCCACTTTAAGTTTAAGGCGGCAGCAGTCTTTAAGCAGATTGTCTCCTGTGCGACGAACAGAGTATGAAGGAAAGATGAGGTCTGTAGATTCTGAAGTTTTACCACCACTGTCCCAGGGCTGACAGGGCAGACGCTCTGCTGCAAAAATATCCATCTCTTGCAGGTCCAGGGCAATGCAGTCCAACAGGCACACATGGTCCTCTAAAGGGGAAAAACACATTAGGCCATGCTGATTATTACTTCATTCAGCAATATACAGTGGAGAGAGAAAAGAACAGTATTAGTGATAAGAGGGACAACAAGCCAAAACAAAAGTTCTGGCTTTTTCTGGAACCCAGAAGAATATCAGTCTAGACAGGGGTATTCAACTAAAATTTAAAGAGGTCCAGTTAGAGAAAATGACATGAAGCAAAGGTCCGGAAGATCATAATGTCTAACTTAGTGTGATATACACTCACCGGCCACTTTATTAGGCACACCTGTCCAACTGCTCGTTAATGCAAATTTCTAATCAGCCAATCACATGGCAGCAACTCAATGCATTTAGGCATGTAGACATGGTCAAGACGATCTGCTGCCGTTCAAACCGAGCATCAGAATGGGGAAGAAAGGTGATTTAAGTGACTTTGAACGTGGCATGGTTGTTGGTGCCAGACGGGCTGGTCTAAGTATTTCAGAAACCGCTGATCTACTGGGATTTTCACGCACAACCATCTCTACGGCGGTTTACAGAGACTGGTCCGAAAAAGAGAAAATATCTAGTGAGCGGCAGTTCTGTGGGCAAAAATGCCTTGTTGATGCCAGAGGTCAGAGGAGAATGGCCAGACTGGTTCGAGCTGATAGAAAGGCAACAGTAACTCAAATAACCACTCGTTACAATTGAGGTATGCAGAAGAGCCTCTCCGAACGCACAACACGTCACACCTTAAGGCAGATGGGCTACAGCAGCAGAAGACCACACCGGGTGCCACTCCTGTCAGCTAGGAACAGGAAACTGAGGCTACAATTCGCACAAGCTCACCAAAATTGGACAATAGAAGATTGGAAAAACGTTGCCTGGTCTGATGAATCTCGATTTCTGCTGCAACATTCGGATGGTAGGGTCAGAATTTGGTGTCGACAACATGAAAGCATGCCTGCCTTTGTATCAACAGTTCAGGCTGCTGGTGGTGGTGTAATGGTGTGGGGGATATTTTCTTGGCACACTTTGGGCCCCTTAGTACCAATTAAGCATCGTTGCAACGCCACAGCCTACCTGAGTATTGTTGCTGACCATGTCCATCCCTTTATGACCACAGTGTACCCATCTTCTGATGGCTACTTCCAGCAGGATAACGCGGCATGTCATAAAGCTCGAATCATCTCAGACTGGTTTCTTGAACATGACAATGAGTTCACTGTACTCACATGGCCTCCACAGTCACCAGGGGGACTGTTGGGATGTGGTGGAACGGGAGATTCGCATCATGGATGTGCAGCCGATAAATCTGCAGAAACTGCATGATGCTATCATGTCAATATGTACCAAACTCTCTGAGGAATGTTTCCAGTACCTTGTTGAATCTATGCCACGAAGGTTTAAGGCAGTTCTGAAGACAAAAGTGGGTCCAACCCGGTACTAGCAAGGTGTACCTAATAAAGTGGCAGGTGCATCTAATGAATACCTGCCTTGTAAATCAAATTATTTCAGTACAATTCAAAACTTTCTGACAATATTTATTGTCATGTAACACAGAACTGAACTTAGTAAATAAAAAACATAAAAAAAATAAAATGTGCACATTAAAATAAAGTGCATGACTTAAAAAAAAAATTAATTTAAGCTTGAATTTCTTAAAATGTGCATACTCTGTTACTCTTAATTGAACCAATTCAGATAAGAAATCTCAACATATTTTAACCATTGAACTATTTAACTTAACAATCTTCCCTGCTTATATTCAACTCTCCCACTTTTTTGCTCAGTGAGAGAATTGAGCTCTAGCTTGTCCTGCCAGGATTTTAAACCTGGGCTTAAATGGAGTCAGGGCCATTCTCATACACATGTGGAGGTGCTCATTGGTGAGCCTGGAACGATATTTTGTTTTGATTATGTTCATTGTGGAGAATGCTGCCTCACAGTTGTGTGTGGAGCCGAACATGGTCAGAAGGTATAGGGCTACTTTCCTCAGACCTGGGAAAGCTGTCTCAGGGACCATTTGGAGCCAGAAAGTAGAAAGGTCAGTTCAGTACAAACTGCTCTTTCAGGGCTACATCTGCTTGGAGATCAACCAATTGCATTTGGAGAAGCCCAACATTTAAAATGTAGTGCAACTTCCTTTGAGAACCCTCAACATGGTGAGCTGCTGTCCATATCTGAAGCTGTCGAAACGGTTACTGTAGTTTACAATCAGCTTATCAACAAAGTCAACAAAAGAAGACACATTCCACTGTCCCTGAACCTGTTCCTGCACTGCTGGGAAGTGTGCACAGTCTCCCTGCAGGTCTTCTTTGAACACCTCAAGTTTCTTCTGAAAGGAGCGGGCAGCTGTCATCAGTTCATAAACTTAATTGTCCTTGCCCTGGAGCCTCAAATTCAGCTCATTCAGATGTGAGGTGATATCAACCAAAAAGGCCACATTGTCCACTTTTTTCTCATTTTCTAAAAAGAGAGAAAACTGTGTTGCCTTCTGACTTCTTATCTCTGCCAAAAAAGATGCTACTGCCCTCCTAATAGACCAAAACCGCTCCAGAACCCTGCCTTTGCTGAGCAACCTCACATTGTTGGGTAACAAAATATCATTAGCATTTGCATCAACTTCTCTGAGAAATTCCCTAAGCATGCAATGCTGGTAGGAAGAGGATGCTCTTAGAAAATTGATCATTTTCATTATTGTATCCATCAACTCAGCATGCTCATCTGACAGGGGGGCACAGCGGACCGATTGATGAATGATGCAGTGGTAACTTATGAGCTCAGGATCCTCCTTTTTCAGTCTTGCTACAGCTCCTTTTTCTCTCCCTATCATAGCAGGGGCTCCATCTGTTGTTATTGAAACCACCTTTCTTGGCTCTATTCCTCTTTTTTTAACATCTCCTTAATGGCCAGGTAGATGTTTACTCCTTTTGTACTGGTCTTAAGGGGAGTGACACCAAACAGGTCTTCACAGAATGCTTTCATCTCTGTGTTGAAAAACCTGACATACACTAAGAGCTGAGCATGGTCTCACAGGTCAGTGGACTCATCCACAGCAAGGCCTACACACGGTGTCTTCTGCATGGCTTCATCTAGCTGGCTTAGCACATCCTCAGTCATCATCTCACTTTTTTTGTGGCAGATGATGCTGACATGGGTATTTCCTTTATTTTGTCACAAAGCTCTTTTTTTTCCCCTCAAGTAGTGTTTCTGCTACTGCACTCATGCATTCTTTGACAACCCCTCCATCAGTAAATGGCTTTTTGTGTTGACCCAAAATCCAAGCAACTCTGAGGGAGCATTCATAAGCACGTTGTTGGGCAGTGAATGTGTAGCTCAGGATCCTGGTGGACTGGTCATATTGGGCCCTGAGACTACTTATTTTCTGTGATCTCACTTGAGATTTGAGTGGGTATGTTTGTTCAAATAGTTTATGTTTTGTCTCATAATGGCGTTTCACATTGGCACTTTTAATAAGTGCCACAGTTTCTGCGCATATGTGACACACTGGTTTAGTGCTCCCTGTGGGAAGTATGAACAGAAAGAAGTCTGTCCATTCTGGATTAAATGCCCTATTTTCGCTGTCCACTTTTCTTTTTTTTGAGAGCGCCATTTTTCCCTTATTTTTCTCTTCCTTTCTCTGTCTCACTCCTCCGTGTCTCTCCCTTTCTCTGTCTCACTCCTCCATGCCTCTCCCTGTCTCTGTCTCGCTCCTCTGTGTCTCTCTCTTTCTCTGTCTCACTCCTCCGCGTCTCTCCCTTTCTCTGTCTCGCTCCTCCGTGTCACTCCTCCGCGTCTCTCCCTTTCTTAGTCTCACTCGTCCACATCTCTTCCTTTCTCTGTCTCGCTCCTCCGTGTCTCTCCCTTTCTCTGTCTCGCTCCTCCGTGTCTCTCCCTTTCTCTGTCTCACTCCTCCATGTCTCTCCCTTTCTCTGTCTCGCTCCTCTGTGTCTCTCTCTTTCTCTGTCTCACTCCTCCGCGTCTCTCCCTTTCTCTGTCTCGCTCCTCCGTGTCACTCCTCCGTGTCTCTCCCTTTCTCTGTCTCACTCTGTCCGTGTCTCTCCCATGGTTTATGTTTCTTTTTCTTTCTACCATCTTTTCGTATCTCGCCGATAACTCTCATCTGACTGCACTGCAACTTCTCAATGTTTACCACCTAGAATGCAAAGATTTGACTGGCTGAGTGGTATCACGGGGGACGGCTTAATTCGTATGTGATTGGCCTGTGCGTTTTCCCATCCACAAAATGACTACTGTAAAGACAATAAAAGCTGCGCCGGTTAAAATAGAAGCGCTCCGTCCGATTTTAAATCGTAACCCTCTGTCAGATCCGTATGAGACAGCTTCTGGGTCCGGATCGCGGCCCGCCTGTTAGTGACTGTTAGTGTTTTGTCTGTGTTCATTTCACAAGTGAGGTCAGTGCTGAGGAACATTTAACTTCAATATAATGAGATCAAAGTTAACTAAAATGTTAAAGTTATAGTAAGCCTCTTGTCTTTAGCAAGGTCAACATTTCCAGGTATGCTTTATTTACATACAGTACTTGTGAGTACAATGTATGTTTATCTAATAGCTATCTCTAATCTAACTATGAAGTAATGCTAACCGAAGCTGTGAAGACCATCCTCCTCAGGGGTGCTTCCTGTGTCTGGGGCCTGTGGCCTGCCAAAGGTGAATCCAGCGCAGGAGGCTCTAGGCTTCTCCTGCCCACTATTTCTCCCTGCTGCACTCCGTACACGCTCCTTTTTAAAAAGAACACAAAGAGAAGAGACATAGAATTAGCAAAAGATCATATACATTCAGGCAGATAGTTACATATTAAAGTGTAAATGCATGTATCAAACCCGGGTTGCTGCACTAAGGACTTTATACATGGAGCAAAGAGGGTAGAGCATGCTTCTACCAGATGAGCTACCACCACATCCTGAGATGGCTTTAATCAATACTACTTTCCATGCATTGCTGTTCTATTGGAAAGGCAGTACTAAGCTCTCTTCGCTTTTTTTCAGCCTTTTTCAGCCTCTTAACAGTGCAGAGGACAGTGCTAAATCTTAATGGAGGGGTAAGGCTGGGGATATGTAGATGTGCCAATAGCAGTGTAAGAGAACAGGCATTTTTGTTCTTACTATTTAATACAAGCGATAGCTCACTTTATTCCACTTCAAACAATAACTCACTGACACTGTGCCATTCTCCCCAAAACTATAAAAAATAATTCAACATAGCAATAATTCAACTGAAACAATAGGGTACACTGGATAAACATATTCTCAATGGCAGCAGAGTAAACTTCAAAAGTACACTGGTATTCCAAGATCAAACTGTAACAAAACAATACACCGACATTTTTCACTAAGTTCTCTGATCAGTGTACAGTGGAGAAAATTTGTCTACCACATTTTCTTCCATAAACATAGAAATGGGTTAAAAACTGAAGGAAAAAAAAATCAAAAAGTGTCTCAATAAGACACAAGCCACCAGAACAGCTTGGGTGCTCTTTGGCATTGATTCTACAAGTCTCTGAACTTTACTGGGGGGGTGAGCACCATTCTCCTAAAAGATAATCCCACACTGAGGGTTTTGATGATGGTGGTAGAGAGTGCAGTCTGTCTAACATGTAAGTCTAAAATATCCCCATATGTGTAATGACGATTCACATAATTGTCATACTCCTCAAACCATTCAGTGATCCCTTGGTGCCCTGGATGGCATCTGCATTAATTATACTTCTCTATTCTATCCTATTTATCCAGATTTTTTCTTTAATTTGTTACCCGACTGCATTTGTCAATGCAGCTATACATAAAATTTAGATTAAATCAATAAAGAGTGGAAGTACATGTACTAACCCAACTGATTCTAATTTACACAAGTAGGAGAAATAATCAATCTCTAATCAGCTGCTTTTTATTAAAGATACTATATTTTTTATACTATATCTGTGTCATACCACTTTATTGCACATAATGATATTTTTTTTGGAATGTTGTGATTTACAATGTCAGGTCTACATTTCATGTGAATACCTGGATTGGAAATATATTTAATGGAAAAAAATATTGAACAGACAGACAGGTAGGTGATGTTGGCCATGTATGAATGGGATGAGGGGTCAAATTTATTTCTACTCAAAAGGGCACTGTTCTAGTCATATAACATAAACATGATCAAGGAGCTTGAAAAGTGGGTGTATTCCATACATGCAAAACATTTTTTTGCAGAAAGCTGCAGACACTGCAAACAGGGCTGGACAATATTCCATGACAACTAAAGCAATGTAAAACCAAATAATTTCAAACAGCATTATGGACTATGTCAAAGAAATCAATGACATTATTTTACCTGTCTGTAGTGCATCATTGGTATAGTTTCAGGTACTGTGATATTGTAACAACCCTTTTCCACACCAGAAAGCAAAAGCATGCCATTGTACCTTGTAATGGGATGGATCCTTGTATGAATTTGCGTGCAGTATAAAATTCTTCACAAAAAAACACAAGATGCACATGAAAGAACAACACAACATTTATGTTCTCCTTGCAAAAAACACACTTGTCTACCAAACCAATGTTATTTAACTTTCTATCTTGAAATGCAAAGCAGTCTGTAAAGTCTGTTATATATCAATAAGATCGATAGATTTAATGATCCCACAGCTTGTATATACATGGTGGATAATGCCCCTAGTGGTTTTGTGGAAAGTACTTAGTGGCCTACCCTGACCCACAGAGTTAGGCCACATCACCTTCTGACACACAGAACAGTATGCCTCATGGCTATCCTTAAATACAGGCACCAGCCATAGCTCAAGTTCAAGTTTTCTGATAAAAGGATGGAGTACAAGGATTGCCCTTGAAGGAGTGTGACCATTCGTGAACATTATCAAGCAGCAGTCAATCAATGGCGTTAGTAAGTGACGTTTGGCCTTTACAGATGCCAAATCTACAAAGATTCCATAGATAAATAAGCTAAACAGATTCCAATTAAAGCTGCAAGCAGCAATGGTCGGGCCCTCGCATATGCGCGCACGTCGAAATGGCCGCACCGTTTCCCCAAAATTCATCATTTTGATAACTGTTACTCAGGAAGTCTATGTGAACACACCTACCAAGTTTGAAGTGAATTGGATACAATCCCTAGGAGGAGTTCGTTCAAACATGACCCCTTGTCAACCAGGCCGAAACACAGAAAATGGCAATTTTCATTCTTAAATATCTTGGTTCTTGTTCATCGTAGCCCATTGCTCCAAGAGAGTTTTTTGTAGGTCCTGACATGTTCTACAATTCGGCTGAGTTTCGTGACTCTGTGGCCAAAACTGTGGCGGGGCTGTTCCACTGAAAAATTCAAGGGGGCGCTATAGAGCGCTTTTGCTCCGCCTCCTAATTATTATGCAGCCGAATTGTGCATAATACTGCTGTTAACAATCATCACAAGTTTCAGACAGCTCTGACAAAGTATATGATAGCCGCACACTTTTGCCCGAAAATCAGCCCAAAAGTCAATGGAGTCTTGTTTTTTTGTGAAAAAATCGGCAGCGTCGACTTTGACGCACCGTCACGGCCACGCCCTCTGATAAAAAGTTGTGATTTTGATAACTTTTCATTGTCGAGGCCTTGAGAACACACACACGGCAAGTTTCAAGCACATCGGATGAAATCCCTAGGAGGAGTTCGTTCAAATGCGACCCCTGGAAATGAGGCAAAAACGGGAAAAGGCCAAATCTGAGCAAAATTGGACGCCGTACGCTTCACTGTCACCCGGGGCACCAAGAGACTTTTTTGTGCGTCTGGGCATGTTACATACTCCCACCGAGATTCGTGCACGTCGGCGAAACCGTGGCGAGGGGCACCGGCAAAAACGCGCACCTAGGTGGCGCTGTGGAGGCGTATGCGCGCGTGCATGTGTGAGACCTCCAAAATACGTAATTTTACGCCTGACATTGGGGGGGTAGGCAAATTTTCGTGAGTTTTGGGGGGGATATGGGCTGTGGAAAATGCGATTTACTCTTCAACGTCGTTCAGCGTTCGAAATACAATAGGGCCTCGCTGTGCTCGGGCCCTAACTAGGCAACTATCCAATGGTTAAATTCTACTTTGAATACTTTGTAAGACCCCACATAAACCCTGTCTGATTTGTAAGATAGACAATAAGCACACTAACTTATGTAACCACATAGTAAATTGTGAGAGTGCTTCTTTACACACACAAACATTATATATTTAAACTAATGAATGAACACAAAGACAAATAGAGACTTTAACAAGGTTTTGTTATGGAACCATGCATTCTTCAGTAAACAGATCAACAGAGAACAAATCAAGCAATGCTGTATTCATTGAGCATTTCAGATCAGATGAGAAGCTCAGTTACAATATTATTGTTAAAACAATAAGATGATGAGAAATCATAAGGTAATCCTAAATGTTTAAAACTTGGACAATGAAATTAAATGCATAAATGAATGCAGTGAAATTTGACAAAAAAACAGGAAGAGAAAGGACGGTCAGGAGGTACCACATGGGTAGAAAACAGGCATCGTTACTCACCAGAGAAGGGAAAAAGGCATGTGCCATGGTGAGTTTCTCTACCTTGTCTCTGAGGGAAAAGGTCCCATGAGCCCCAGCTGGCAGGAAGCAGTTCTGCACCTTCAGCTGGCCGAGGTTGGCCACAATAACCCTTGGTGACCGTGAACTCTCTGGGATGAGAATAACCGGAGCCCCGGCATCAATATCCAGCAGAACTCTGGATGCCCGCTGAGGGTGATCCCGCACCTGCACAGAGACCGGAGAAAGAGGGCAGAGTGAGGAAGGGCAGAATTTGGTGGAAGTGAGGAAAGGAACAAGATATAGTTTCATGCAAGAGAAAAGGAAAATTCAATTAAGAAATAAGTTGAGCAGGAAGCATTTTAGGAATATTATTCTAATATTAAAAACAAGATAACATACAGCATCTAAGACCTGTACGCATGTTATGTCAATCAAACACTCATACTGCAATTTGTAGAAATCATATTGCATTTAAATTTACATTTAGCTGAAGCTTTTATCCATAGCCACTTACAGGGAGCAATTTGGGGTTCAGTATCTTGCCCAAGGACACTTCGACATGCAGACTGGAGGAGCAGAGATCGTACCACGAATCATCTGATTAGTGGACGACCCGTTCTACCTCCTGAGCCACAGCCGCCCATATTGGGGCAAAGTGGAGTTATCATTCTTGCAGTTTGTGCCGCTGTGATGGTAAAGAGCCCTAGCAGGCAGTACTCACAGCCTGGCCCTCCATTGCAGCCCTCTGCCTCCCGAGGACATCCTGTAGCTGGGAGAAATGTTGTATGAAGGCCACCACCTCGGACTGGAAGCGCTGGGTATGAACATAAAGGACTGAGGCCATCTGTAAGGACACCTTGATGTCACATTCCCTCTCCAGGTAAGGATCCAGCTGGCCATATCTGAATGCACCAGAATGAAACAGTGACTAAAAAGATATTCTTCAGTATCATGCAGAGAACTGTCTGTTTTTTTGTGATATATACTTATGGATGTTGAAAATAAGGGCCTCCCCTCCTCGTGTGGTGAATCGCTCCCTGTAGAGCTTGCCATGTGGGGTAAGGTCACTCAAGGACAAACTTCCTAAACTGCCTTGTAATGCCAAGTTGCCATCTGAAATATTAGATATAATGTGTTTACATTAAATATTTATACTGGCCTACCTAGTTGTTTAAAATAACTGATGTTTTGTGGAGGTGTAGTTTTATCTAAGTAAGGTGAGGTTTTTTTATACACACCCAACATTTCTAGATGAGCAGATAGTTTGGATACACTGGCTCTGGCAAGCTCGTTGAGTTTCTTGTTCAATACAAGAGACAAAGAATGAACCTAAAAATAAAAAGATGGAAGCATTCACTTAAGAAATGATTCTTCAGAAAAGAGACAAGAGACAAAAATTACAATGATATATTTTCAGTGAAAAAACAACATTTAGTTAAGTTACTAGCCACTAAACAATCACAATCAGCTGAAAATTATACAGAAAGTGCAGTGTGGCACATCAGTGGACTGTAATATAAATCAGAGTTATCTTTTTTTAAATGTTGCTCAGTGTGGCATAGGATATATATTTACTGTTATAGTCAATACTATATGAATAATTATTATTATTCATATAGTATTGACAACATTTTCTCCTATTGAACATGAACATGTGACTGCAGCCTACAAGCCAACCTGAACTGAATTATTTGGACAGCCCAATCATAACAATTAGATGCATCAGGTCCAGTCACCTACCTTTAGGTCCACTTTAGTGTTGACAGCCTCTGTTGTCTCTTCCTCACTGATGTCTGGCTCACACAGAGGATGTCCTGGCACTGGTGCAGGTGACATAGGGGGCACCTTCACTGCATGATTATTGGCTGTTGAACCAATACCAAAGAAGTCCAGGATGACCACCCAGGTCTGTAGTGTGATCAAAACGTCCAGGCAGTTAAAGTCAACATCTACACTTCTTCCCACACAGCCATAGCGCGTTTTGAACTCTGGATGGTTCTGGTCCACCAATAGCACATTGATATGAACTAACGAGTCATCAAAGTCTGGGGGTGGCTGAGGTGAGGGTGTATGATGAGTGGGAGAGGGAGGTGGAGTGCTGGGACAGTCTGGGTCCCTCTTGGATTTGCGACTGCTAGCTGAAGGGGTACTGGGATGTCTTTGGTAAAGCTGGAAGACATTCTGGGCCTCCTCCATGTGGGCAGGCAGTGAGCGGGGCATGTCTGGGTACAGGGCATTAGATGCTAATGGACAGCTCTGAGAAAGGTACTCCTTTGGGCTGAAGGTGGAGGGCTTGGGAGCTCCACGAGAAACCATCAAATGTTTGTACTTAGACTCAGGGTTCTGCTCCAGGAGGTCCTCCATTAGCAGTGAGCGCAGAGCCAGCTGGACTGCCAGTAGATGAGGGTGGTCTTTGGTAAAGTCTCCCTCCAGATCTTGGAAGCGTAGACTGACTAAGCCCTGGGAGCCCTGGGTCAGGTCAGCACTGAGCTGAACCTGCAATTCTGCCACATGTAAGGTGACTTTGAGCTGAGTGAATGAGGAGATAAGAGCAGGTTTGTGAGACTGTAGAGGCAAAGGAGAGGAAAGTGACGAGAAGCTGATATGGGGTGGGTCCCTTGCAAAAAGCCCTCCCTGGGGGTCAGGAAAGCGCTGTGGTCTGTTGGAGGAAGGAGTTGGTGGTGGTGGTGTGGGCGGTTGGCTGGGTGTGACACGTTGCTCCTCAATAAGGGACAGATTGTCCAGGGTCTGGAGGACTTGTTCATACACAGGCTTGCACAGGAACACCTATGACCAGAGTGTAAAAAAAAAAAATAATAAAATAAATAAATAAATATCTATATATCCACAATCTATATATATATATATAATAATATCTATATCACACATAATATATATATATATATCTATATAAATACAATATACATATATATATATATATATATCATATATAGATATATATATATATATATAATGATATAGTATCTAATATATATATATATAGATACACTATATAGATTATAGACCCATATATAATATTATACACATCTATATATAGAGACACATATATATATATACACATATATATATACACATATATATATACACATATATATACACATATATATATATATATACATATAATAAACATTTAATAACCAGTCAGTAACACCACATAAAAAAAAGTAATTTAAAGGTCCTGCACAGTAATAATGTTATAGTGTTTTCGCTTATAGCGACTGGGGTCTATGTTAGAATTACATGAGGTCACAAAATCTACCCACACAAAAAAAAAATTGAAAATTCCCAAATAATATCTGGGGTCTTTATCTATTTCAATGATAGAAAATTCCTTTACTCAAAATTTCCTTTGCACTATATTTGGAAGGAGCCTCCCGTTATGCTGCTCATGCAATTTCTGTTGATGCAAACTCAGCACTTTGTGATTCATGTTCATTCATGTTTAGGTATGGTCCTGATAAATTCATGAAAATGTACATTTTCAGTTCAATTCAATTTTATTTATATAGCGCCATATCATAATAAAAGTTATGTCTATATGACACTTTTCATACAGAGCAGGTCTAGACCATACTGTTTATAATATTATTTACAGAGACCCAACATAGAGAGAAGGTTTGAGTAGAGTTTTCAGTAAAGGGAGATGTGAATACATCTTCAAACAATACCTTGCCTGACTAGGCATAACCCTGAAAGAGGTACTATGAGCTTTTTTAGATATGATGGTGCCTGACCATGAAGAGCTTTCTATGTAAGGAGAATACTATTATATATTTAACAATGCAAATAAGTAAAAATGAGAGAGATGTGATCTCTGATCTTGTCTCTCCTGTCAGAACACGTGCAGCAGCATTCTGAATTAGCTCAGGTCCTAAGAGACTTATTGGAGCAGCCTGATAACTATACTATTACTATATAATTTAAGTGATTCTACTTTGCTGATTTTTTGTTGTTCTTTAGTAATGTAAAGTTAAATGAATGAAACTCAACATTTCCTGTACAGATCAAATTAAAAATCTTCAATTGGTAAAGGGAAATCTCTTCTTCAGTATCTCTTTCCTGGTGGCCTTTGTAAAATCTGCAAGACATTAGTCAACGGTGATGAAAAGAATGACAAGAATGAAAGTAGAGGGGGCTGGATTTAATGGCTAGAATTAATGAGTCCAACTGAGAGCAGCAGAGTGGTCAGTATAACAAGGCCTTTATTGGCCTTTATTTTTCTTTGAAGTTGGCCACAATATAAATACTATATAATTACTAGCTTATATTTATTGTGGTATTCAGAAAGTGCAAACCTGAACTGGATTGACAAATTTGCCCTCAACTCTCAGCAGTCCTGTGCTCTTGCAGGGCTCCTCTGTGGTGAAAAAGGCAAACTGGGTGTCTTCAATAACTGGGACTTTCTCCAGGGTGAACTGTATAGTGGTGTCTTTCAATATATGGAAGGCTGATGAGGAAAGAAAATATGTGATCTTGTTTGACACAAACTGCATATGAAAATGTATACTTGCATTACATACACTTCACCAAGTACACAGAATCAAACATTCAGAATACAGCTATCTTTAATATAGAAAAATAAAAACAAAAACATTCTCACCTTTACCACGATTTAGGGATTCAAAGAAGTCGTTACGTGTGAACTGTGGTTCATCCTGATTGATGCTCGCATTGTGGGAAGGTGACATGCTGCCAGCAGTAGCCCCACTAGGCGCTCTCTTAAAAACTAAATGACTCATGTTGAGTGAATAAAGTCGAATATCCTTCACCAACACCTGCAACCTCTCTTCTCTCTCAGAGTCTTGCGCAGTAACAAAATTCTGGATTGTTATGCTACCCAGATGACCAACCAATAGCTCAGAGTGTCCCGGTTTACGGGGAATGGAGACAACTGGTGATTCAATACTGATATTAAGGGTCAGCTTCACCAAAAATGTATTTAAGGTGGATCCAGGTTTCTCCATGGGAACAGCCTCCTCATCCTCAAAAGGATAAGTCCAGGTTTGACTCTGAGTTCGAGTTCTCCGTAAGGGAGCCTCAAACAGTGAAACCATTCCACTGTACTCTGCCGTCTTGGTGGCTAGTACAGTTGACACTTTGGTGGCAGCACTTTTCAACATGGAACGGAAATTATCTTCTGCCTCATTTGCAGATAGACTCAGCTCCTTCAGGAACTTGGCTGAGTGGTTGTAGTGCAAGGATGCCATTTGAAGTTCCAAGGAACACTCCCCATGGGATTTCTCTATAAGGTGAAAATTTAAAGCCTCTGAGGTAGAACCACTTGTTTCAGCAAGGAACATTAATCCACCAAGAGTTGAGGAGTTGTCCTCAACACTGCCAATGCTGACCACAAATTGGCTTCGGCCTCCTTCCTGGGTGAGGTCCACCAACTGCATGGACCCAAGTGAACCATTGATATCCAACCGACTGCCCATGGACACATTGACCTTTGTGCCAGTTATGCTGGCAGTAGCAATCTTCAACCCTTTCTTCTCAGCACCAAGGACAGTACCAGTGGAAACTGTCCGAAGGAGAAGCAGGTTAAGCCGATGGATCTCCACAGTCAGCTCTTTGTTCTGGTCATAGGTGGCCTGGTATGTCCCCTCCCCTTCCTCATTACAAGGCTGTTTTGTATGTTGTGCTGATGATGTCCAGGTGCTGTCTTCCTTGGGGAAAGACTTTTGGAGAAACTTAAGTAGCTCCACCATGGTCTCAGGGTTGAGAATGATATCCAAGTTATTGACCTGCATGCTGGTCACCTGAAGGGAGCTGTCCAGGTTCATAGAGGGGCAGTCTGAGCTCACAAACTGGTACTCAAGCTTAATAAGGGCTTCCTGGTTTTTCAGAAAGGAACTGAAGGGGGAAAGTGTATCCATAGGCATGCCAGAGGACAACTCAGTATAGTGGCCTTGATGCCGAGGAGACCTGCCATCAGATGACACAGGGGATGAAGGCTGGCTCTCTAGGAGGCTGCCTGTGGGTATATCAAAACTAAGATGCTTATGAGAAGCCACAAGGAGGTCAAAGTCCGACCCATAGGTCTGTAAGGTGTCCACCAGCAGAAGACCATGGACAGTCAGAGAGACCTCAGCATCATATGGTCGCTTGACAAAATTAGCATTTGTGCCAAACACCTTGAGAACAGATATGTAGCGGCCATTACTCTCTACACCTAACTGCATATAGTTAATGTTAAATTCAGCTAATAGTAGACGAGATTCCACTAGGACTTCTCGTGTGCGCTGTTCTAGAGTCATCACACTCTGGGTCAAGTTCATGGCTGAACCTTGCAGCTTCCAGGAGCTGTCCTCCCTCTGAAAGATCTTATCATGGCGGAGAGTAAGAGGGTCAGGAGACTTTATATTTGGGCCACTCTCTTGGCTTTTGTCCCCTTCACTTACAGATGGACTGCTTAGCCTAGCCAAACAATTCCTTAGGGCGGTCATCTTCTCAAGGTTGATATGTACCTTGAGGTCTGGCAGTGTTCCTGATAGGACAGCCCCAGGAAGCTGGGGGTCTGATGTGTAGCGCAGTCTCTGCTCAAGTTGCAGCAGCACATTAAATTTCTCCACCACGTGAGTAGGCCCTACATCACTCTCCTGAAGATGTTTCCAGTTGTCCTGACAACGACCAACCATTATCTGCAGGTCCTTAAAGGACAAGGAGTATTTTTCATAAAGCTTTCTGCTGTAGGCCTGTGTACTTTCAGGAGATCTGAGGCTTGAAAGGTCAGGGTTTTTGAGTTGGTCTTTCAAAGATATATCTAGTCCAGGTGGTGGAGACTCTGGTGGGGTGGCAAGGGGTGTCTGGTACTCATCGTCACTCATGTCTTCCCTTTCAGCTTGAGTGTCTTTAGAGCTGGCTTTAGTGTCATCTTCAAAATAAACGCATAATAACAAGTATCAGCTAAAATCTCATTCTAAATATATCTTGGTGTATCTTTTTATTTTTTTATAAATTGGTTGATTGTTTTACCTCGAGAGTTAGTGAGGAGAATTCTGCCTAAATCAACCACAACTAACATCGGATCCCCTGACTGGAAATCATCAGGGAAAATCACCTGGGGTGCACAGATATCCAATTTCATGGTCCAGCGTTTACTGTTTTCCTATAAAGCAAACAGATCAGTGGTATTTAGAAATGATTCCACCTCAAATTTGAATTTCATGTTGCCATCCAGGGAATCTTTCTTACAATAAACTCTCCTACAAGTAGCTGATCAATAGTTTGTCGGATCTCTGCCTTGGTTTGCATCTTCAGCTTGTTGTACTGTCTCCTAGCAGCCTCTGCCACTCTCAGCTCCAGCTCTGACTGATAGCCAAAACCTGGATATCAAAGAAATATGTTAATCTGCTGGTGTCAGTATCAGAAGTAAAATTATACTCAATACAGTATGTGACTTCAAACAATGTGACTTCAAACAAAAGGTGTGTGAGTAATATGAATTGCATTTGAGTGTGGGGAAAGCCAACATACTTCTAACAAGTAAATGTATTTACTACAGGACAATTAAATTATTTAAAAGGGTTCTACTGGCAGAATAGGTCAGAAATGGAATATCCATATATTGATAATATGTTCAGAATCAGAATGATTTAATTGGCCAGGTCTGTGTACACGCACAAGGAATTTGAGATATTTTACACAAAATCAAGGGTTCCTTCTCCCAAATGCTGTTTTGAGATCTCTCCACGGGTGCTTTTTATTGGATTCAGATCAGGACTCATTGCTGGCGACTTCAGAACTCTACAAAAAACTCCAGTGCTTTGTCAAATTTTTTGGTGGTTTCTTAAGTATTTTTTTGGGTCACTGTTCTGCTGTAAGACCCATGGCCTCTGATAGAGACAGAGCCACCTGATACTGGGCCCTCCAGAATTCTATGATAGCCTTTACATTTGATAATGCCATCCACACAGTCAAGACACCCAGTGCCTGAAGCAGCTTGAATGTGACTACATAGCAGGGATCTACACTGCTATAACATGGTTATAACATTTAAAAGAAACACTTTTTAATCAAGAAAAATTAGAAGGGATGTTAACTCAGCACAGTCTATGTATTTAAGGAACGAGCTAACTGTATAGAACATAATCATTCCACCACACAGGTGGAATGATTGATTATTTATTTATTTATTTATAGATATCTATAATATACAGATATATACTATATATATAATATCTCTAATATAATATATATATCTATATATATATATATATACACACACACACACACACACACACACATATATATATCCCTGCTGCAAACAGCAATAAACATGAAATATAAAATATGTTTAAACAGATCGAAAAGAAAATACAGCAAATATAAACAGTATAATTAAAGCTGCAAGCAGCGATGGTCGGGCCCTCGCACATGTGCGCACGTTGAAATGTGCGCATGTCGAAATGTGCGCATGTGGAAATGGCCACACCGTTTCCCCAAAATTCATCATTTTGATAACTGTTACTCAGGAAGTCTATGTGAACACACCCACCAAGTTTGAAGTGAATTGAATGAAATCCCTACGAGGAGTTCGTTCAAACATGACCCCTTGTCAACCAGGCCGAAACACCGAAAATGGCGATTTTCATGATTAAATATCTCGCTTCCTGTTCTTTGTAGCTTATTGGTCCAAGATAGTTTTTTGTAGGTCCTAGCATGTTCTACAATTCAGCAAAGTTTCGTGACTCTGTGTCCAAAACTGTGGCGGGGCTGTTCCACTGAAAAATTCAAGGGGGCGCTATAGAGCGCTTTTGCCCCTCCCCCTCATTAATTATGCAACCGAATTGTGCATAATATTGCTCTTAACAACCCCAAGAAGTTCCAGACAGCTCTGAGAAAGTATATAGAATCACAACACGTGAGTGTCTGAGAATCACAAGCAATCAGTAGGGGATTTGTGGTGATTTTTTCTTTGAATGAATGTTATGGATCGCCATGCCCACACCGTTTCCTCAAAATTCATAATTTTGATAACTTTTACTCAGGAAGTCTATATGAACACTCCTACCAAGTTTGAAGTGAATTGGATGAAATCCCTAGGAGGAGCTCGTTCAAACATGACTCCTTCTCAACCAGGCCGAAACACAGTAAATGGCGATTTTCATTCTTAAATATCTTGCTTTCTGTTCATTGTAGCCCATTGCTCCAAGCATGGTCCTAGCATGTTCTACAATTCGCTGTGGAGGCATATGCGTACGTCTATGTGTGAGACCCCCAAAATACGTAATTTTACGCCTGATATGGGGGGGTAGGCAAATTTTCATGAGTTTTCGGGGGGATATGGGCTGTGGAAAATGCGATTTACTCTTAAACGTTGTTCAGCGTTCGAAATACAATAGGGCCTCGCTGTGCTCGGCCCCTAAATATGACAAATATAAAAAGATATTGACAGTGTAGATATAGCAGTATAAACAGTGTGAATATATATACACGGGGGGCACTGATGAACATACATATCTATACAGCTATACAATTGCAGTCTGTGTCTGTGTTTCCAAGTTAAAAACCTTGGTAAAGAATACTCTTGCACAGCTTTTGCCGTGTGTTGCCACTCTGCAACTTAAGGGTGGCGGTCCACTTTGCCACATCCAAAATGGTGGCGACGTCGAAATACGATTCAGCGCTCAGTGTGGCGTCTATGTATATATGTCTATGGGCTAAACTGCCTCAGTAATTTACTACTCAATAGAATATCTGCAGTGTGTGGGCGAAACGCCGAACTGTCACTCGTTCAAACGCCTGTGGCGCGCCGCCATATTAGTTGCTCGACGTCACTTTAAATGGACCGTCGCACATGTTGCTAGGCAACCAGGGGGTGATCATGTGGTCAGAGAGGGGTTGGCTCGTTATACCCCCCCCCCCCCCCCGAAAAAAGTCTGCACAGGTGACCCCCATCTACAGTAAATTAGAACCCTACAAAAAACCTTGTCATCTGTGTCGGCTTCAAAGATTTTCAGGACTTGGTGGTGTTGCTGCTTATTCCATTCCACTGCGGTGGGATAGCAGGCTTTCACCTGCACGATGTTCACCATTTTGAGGTCCATTCCTGAATCCTCCAGGACGATCTGGTAACAGAGTGGGCTCATTTTCTTTCCCAGTTTCCCATTATCACCTCTAAGTGTCGCCAAAGGAACAATAGCTGTAGAAACCTGTGTACGACAGCTATGAAGTTGGTGTGGGGCACGCACGTTTCTACGATCATTTCACGTTTGATACATCTGAACGTGACCTACAAAAAAGTCTCTTGGAGCAATGGGCTACAATGAACACGAAGCCAGATATTTAAGGATGAATATCACCATTTTTAGGGCCCGAGCACAGCGAGGCCCTATTGTATTTCGAACGCTGAACGACGTTTAAGAGTAAATCGCATTTTCCACAGCCCATATCACATGCCAGGACCTACAAAAAACTCTCTTGGAGCAATGGGCTAAGACTGAACAGGAAGCAAGATATTTAAGAATGAAAAGCGCCATTTTCTGTGTTTCGGCCTGGTTGACAAGGGGTCATGTTTGAACGAACTCCTCCTAGGGATTTCATCCAAGTCCCTTCAAACTTGGTAGGTGTGTTCACATAGACTTCCTGAGTAACAGTTATCAAAATGATGAATTTTGGGGAAACGGTGTGGCCATTTCCACATGCGCACATTTCGACGTGCGCACATTTCGACGTGCGCGCATATGCGAGGGCCCGACCATCGCTGCTTGCAGCTTTAATTAGGGCCCGAGCATGCGGTGCGAGGCCCTATTGTATTTCGAATGTTTATTTTTTTTTTTTGTTTTTATTTTTTTTTTTCTTCAGACTTAAAGTAAATCGCATTTTCGACAGCCCATATCCCCCCGAAAACTCACGAAAATTTGCCTACCCCCCCAATGTCAGGTGTAAAATTACGTATTTTGGGGGTCTCACACATAGACGTACGCATATGCCTCCACAGCGCCACCTAGGTGTGCGTTTTTGGAGGTGCCCCTCCCCACGGTTTCGCCCACGTGTACGAAACTTGGTGGGAGTATATAACATGCACAGACGCACAAAAAAGTCTCTTGGTGCCCCGGCCTACAGTGAACCGTACGCCGTCCAATTTTTGCCAAATTTGGACTTTTCGTGTTTTTGCCTCATTTCCAGGGGTCGCATTTGAACGAACTCCTCCTAGGGATTTCATCCGATGTACTTGAAACTTGGCGTGTGTGTTCTCAAGGCCTCGACATGAAAAGTATCAAAATCACAACTTTTTATCAGAGGGCGTGGCCGTGACGGTGTGTCAAAGTCGACGCTTGCGCTTTTTTCACAAAAAAACAAGACTCCATTGACTTTTTGGGCTGATTTTCGGGCAAAAGTGTGCGGCTATCATATACTTTGTCAGAGCTGTCTGAAACTTGTAATGTTTGTTAAGAGCAATATTATGCACAATTCGGCTGCATAATGAATTAGGGGCGGTGCAAAGCGCTCTATAGCGCCCCCCTTGAATTTTTCAGTGGAAACGCCCCGCCACAGTTTTGGCCACAGAATATTAAACTCAGCCGAATTGCACCACATGGCAGGACCTACAAAAAAAATCTCTTGGACCAATGGGCTACAATGAACAGGAAGAAGATATTTATGAATGAAATGAAATCGCCCTTTTTGCTGTTTTGGCTGGTTGACAAGGGGTCATGTTTGAACGAACTCCTCCTAGGGATTGTATCCAATTCACTTCAAACTTGGTAGGTGTATTCACATAGACTTCCTGAGTAAAAGTTATCAAAAATTATGAATTTGGAAATGGTGTGGGCGTGGCGCTCTATGAAAATCGTCCTTTTGCGTTCTGGGCTGGTTGACAAGGGGTCCGTTTGAACGAATCCTCCTAGGGATTGTGTCCAATTCACTTCAAACTTGGTAAGTGTGTTCACATAGACTTCTGAGTAAAAGTTATCAAAACGTGAATTTTGGGGAATCGTGTGGGCGTGCGCTCTTGAAATCGTCATTTTTGCTGTTCTGGGCTGGTTGACAAGGGGTCATGTTTGAACGAACTCCTCCTAGGGATTGTATCAATTCACTTCAAAACTTGGTAGGTGTGTTCAAATAGACTTCCTGAGTAAAAGTTATCAAAATTATGATTTAAGGAATCGCTGTGGGCGTGGCAATCAATAAAAAAAATTCAAAGAAGGATCGGCAGGAAGCACCTTCTCAGAGCTGTCTGAAACTTCTTGCGGTTATCAAGGTTATGTTATGCACATTTTGACGTGTGCGCACATGTGCGAGGGCCCGACCATCACTGCTTGCAGCCTTAATTAGGGCCCGAGCACAGCGAGGCCCTATTGTATTTCGAACGCTGAACGACGTTTAAGAGTAATCGCATTTTCCACAGCCCATATCCCCCCCAAAACTCAAGAAAATTTGCCTACCCCCCAATGTCAGGCGTAAAATCGTATTTTGGAGGTCTCACACATGCCGCGCGCATACGCCTCCCACAGCGCCACCTAGGTGCGCGTTTTTGCCGGTGCCCCTCGCCACGTTCGCCACGTGACGAACTGGTGGGAGTATGTAACATGCCCAGATGCACAAAAAAGTCTCTTGGTGCCCCGGCGCACGTGAAGCGTTACGGCGTCCAATTTTGCTCAGATTGGCCTTTTCCCGTTTTTGCCTCCTTCCCGGGGTCGCATTTGAACGAACTCCTCCTAGGATTTCATCCGATGTGCTTGAAACTTGGCGTGTGTGTTCTCAAGGCCTCGACAAAAAAGTTATCAAAATCACAACTTTTATCAGAGGGCGTGGCGTGACGTGCGTCAAAGTGGACACTGACGATTTTTCCACAAAAAAACAAGACTCTTGACTTTTGGGCTGATTTTCGGGCAAAAGTGTGCAGCTATCTATACTTTGTCAGAGCTGTCTGAAACTTGTTGGGGTTGTTGACAGCAATATTATGCACAATTCGGCTGCATAATTAATGAGGGGTAGGGGCAAAAGCGCTCTATAGCGCCCCCTTGAATTTTTCACGGGACAAGCCCGCCCACAGTTTTGGACACAGAGTCACGGAACTCAGCCGAATTGTTAGAACATGCCAGGACCTCAAAAAAACTCTCTTGGAGCAATAAGCCACAATGAACAGGAAGCGAGATATCGCTGCCGATTTTTTCACAAAAAAACAAGACTCCATTGACTTTTAGGCTGATTTTCGGGAAAAAGTGTGCGGCTATCATATACTTTGTCAGAGCTGTCTGAAACTTATTGGGGTTGTTGAGAGCAATATTATACACAATTCGGCTGCATAATTATGAGGGGGCGTGGCCAAAAGCGCTCTATAGCGCCCCCTTGAATTTTTCAGTGAACAGCCCCGCCACAGTTTTGGCCACAGAGTCACGAACTCAGCCGACTTGTAGAACATGCCAGGACCTACAAAAAACTCTCTTGGAGCAATGGGCTAAGACTGAACAGGAAGCAAGATATTAGAATGAAAACGCCATTTTCTGTGTTTCGGCCTGGTGACAAGGGGTCATGTTTGAACGAACTCCTCCTAGGGATTTCATCCAAGTCCCTTCAAACTTGGTGTGTGGTGTTCACATATACTTCCTGAGTAACAGTATCAAAATGATAAATTTTGGGGAAACGGGTGGCCTTTCCACATGCGACATTTCAAAAGTGTTGCACATTTCGACGTGCGCGCATATGCGAAGGGGCCCCGACCCATCGCTGCTTGCAGCTTTAATTATTATTATTATTATTATTATTATTCTTCTTATTATTATTATTATTATTCATGAATGTGTGTGAATGGGTGAATGAGATGTAATGTAAAAGCGCTTTGAGTGGTCGGAAGACTAGAAAGGTGCTATATAAGTAGTAAGTTTACCATTTGTTTTCAGTGTTGTTGAACAGCAATATAGTCAGTAATTTTAAGACTGTTTTTATAACACGGAATGCTACACTGGTATACACATGCACATGATTCACATCAAAGATGACCAGCGTAGTCAAACTGTCAAGATAATGGATCATGGCTGAAGACAGGGTCAATCAGTGATACTGTTTCCCATTAATCACCTAATAATGACTAATTTGTCCCACCACACTTTCATAATGAATTGAATATATTTTTACACTTCAAGCTAAAGTAAAACAAATTACAGTGAAAGCGACTGAGAAGACTGCTCTGGTTTAAGCTAGTTTGCACTAGTTGCCTGCAGAGAAATAAACTGTTGTCAATTCAGGATACTTCTACTCAATTTCTTAATTTTAATAATTAATATGCTGTTTAGAATAGTTAAATAAATAATGCTGCACAATTAGTAGACTTTAAAAACATGCTGTGATCAGTGGTCAGTACTGGCCGAAACAATTGTTAGCGAATAGTGTTCGGCCTCAAAAATCCTGATCAGAGCACCTTTAATATTAACCATCAAGTATTCAGCCAAGCCATAGTATACATAGTATTTTATATTTGAAAATGTATGAAAGGAGACTTGCAGTCAGTAGGGCAGATGGAGTAAACATGTATGCAAGAGCTCCGATGAACGCTTTTTCAAACCTCCCAGGCCTCAAACTTGTGTTCGAGGGGGGTTCACTTTGAGATTTTCTGTATCTCTCAGGGGTCAGAGGGATAGAGCATGCATGCACAGCTGTGCCTGATTGCTTGGCAATCATAATGTATGGGCATGACAGGGCCATAGGCAACCACACTCAAAATCTCTTTAGAAATCAACACTGTCCACACAAGTTACCAAAAGCCTGCTTCCATCTTCTTTCGCTTTGCAGGAGCGAAAGCCGAAGAAGACTTTTGTCTGTAACTTAAGCACGTTGTGTCATACTAAAAAGAATCCGTGCGAAACGTGAGCTTTAAATTTAATTAAATGAGGCTTTGAGGCAGAGGAAATTCCTTGATCATTTTTTATAAAAAAAAAAACAGTTAATTAATTAACAATTAATTTGATTGGATACTAAGAATTATTTTATTGTAAAAGAAATGGGTGGTACCAATGTTGGGATTATACCATTATAAAAGATAATGTTTTGAGCTAAAAAAAAAAGGTTTCCCTTCATTAACAAAATATGCTTGCACTGACAACCAAATGTGCCATCAGTGATGTAACATCAAACCTACAGAATCTAGCAAATCTATGTGGTGAGGGCCAGCATGCAGCATCGCACACCTCTTGAATAAAAATAAAAATTCCCTTAAAGAGAGCTCAGGAATGTGGTTATGACCCCTGCTGGCGTTTAATGGCGCCTGCTATCCAGTGATGCTGCTTGGACACAGGCTTTTCCACATATGCACATATATGTATCTTTTAAATATGTATATAGTTATTTTTTTTATGTTTTTGTCCATGTCTACGTCTACCTGTTGGTCCATGTTAGACTGTATGTCTATACCTCCATGTACAATTGAGAGCACAGTGAGTCAAATTCCTTGTGTGTGTACACACATACCTGGCCAATAAAGTTATTCTGATTCTGATGTGGTTTTCCCCACCTGGTCAGAATGCGTAAAACCATGAGTCCTGTCTAGGAAAAGTTTGCAGGGCACAAACTGGACTGAGAATATGCTAACGCCAGTGCTCCTCGGAGGAATCCACACTACAGCATCATTCCCTCACTCTGTCCACAGTTGGAGGAATGAGGGCTATTGGAGGAAACTCATAAAGGAGGGTCTTTGGCCACATGTATGCAGGTGCCACCCCCAGCAGAGCTCTCTGATCATGTAGAGAGACAGGAACAGGGGACACTGAGCATTCTCCACTGTTGCATAAATGTCCACAGTCACCTGACTCTTTCAGCCCCATGTGGTGAAACAGATATAGTTGCCAGTCTGCATACAGTGGGTTTTCTCTGAACAACAGATCTGCGCTGTAATCGTAGTAACTCGTGTACTGGGCTCAGTGAGTGTAGGTGCACATTGTTGCTCTCAGTCTGTGTGCCAGTGTGTGTAACTGGGGGGATCTCACCCCCCTTGCCTGCTGATTACTGGAATAAACCTGTCTGTTCTTGCTAAGACATGATGACCCCTCAGGTGGGGTAGCAAATGTTTCAGAGCCAGGTGAACAGCCAGCAGCTCCAGGCAATTTATAAGGATACAATGCATGGGAGGGTCTCCTATTCACTGTTCTCCCCTCATGAGTAGCACACCAGCCCACCAGTTAAGGCATTATTGGTGATCAATCTCCTTGCCTGAACGGTTCCCATAGCAACACCCTGAGTCAGGAAACTCCAGAGACGAAGTGCCAGTGAACAGTCTGTTGAAACACTCACTCGGCAGTGGACATTGTGGTGTGGATTCACACTCAGACAGGCTACCCAGCACTGGATGCTTCTCATATACAGCCGTCCAAATGGCCACTACAGAAGCAGGGCATCAGGCCCATAACCTCTGGCATTGTCTGAGGGTAACCATGTTGCTCCTGTGGAACAGAAGTACCCCTGCCCCCCAGTGACCGAATGACAGAACCACATACTCGAAGGCTATCCAATGGAAGGCTCCCGAGCATGGGAGTATCAATTTTTGAAATGTAGTGGACTGATATTCAATTGCAGCCTGTATTCCTTCTCTATCAGCACCTTCTGTGACTGAGTGCAGGCATCCCAGCCCTTTCCGTGCTGAGAGCTGACCGGCTACTTTGTCAGAGCCAATATGTTGGTTTCCTCTTAGGACAGTGGTTCTTAACCTTGTTGGAGGTGCCGAACCCTACCAGTTTCATATGCTCATTCACCGAAACCTTCTTTAGTAAAAAATAAAATATGATTTTTTTTACTGGTGCACAAAATGAACCGTGCATTAACATCACCTTGTTCAAATAACAAAACCAACACAGTGCATGAACTCACAACAACTTACCTCAGTGTGACTTCTGCTGTTGCCTTTGAGAGACCAGTTCAGATATGCGTGGCTTCACCTTGGCAAGTGCCAGTCTCATGTCATTTTCACAGCAAAGTCTGTTCCTTTTCTTAGTTTTTATGTCCAGCATCCTCGAAAACGATTGCTCACAAAGATATGTTGTAACAAATGGTATAAAAAATTCCAGGGCGGAGGCTCCACCGAACCCCTGAGACCGACTCACCGAACCCCTAGGGTTCGATCGAACCCAGGTTAAGAACCACTGTCTTAGGACGAGAACTGAGATCTCAAAACCTCCAATTGGACAGCTGGCCACAGGATGCTGAGCCTGGTAGAGACTATCATGGAGAGTATTGCTTCTTCTCCAGGTGATACAGAGATTAGCCGTAGAGCACTGTTGCTACCGTTCGTGAACTAAATGCAACAGTACAGCTGAGAGTGAATTGCCAGATGAGTTGTGTGAGTTGTGAGTTTTGCGAGCTGTGAGTCTGTGGACAGTTCAGCCTGTCATAGACACCACTTTTGCCACCCAGTTAGGGCTGGTGCAATGTTCTTTGAGCTTCTGGTAAGGTCACGGAGGAGGCATTCCCATAGTGAGACATGAAACAAATGCTATAAAAAGAGAACTGTTGTTTAATTAGGCCATATTTTGTAATATACTGTTGAAGTAGGCCTAAGGCCTAAGTTTGAGACACTGTAGGATTTAGCACCATCTAGTAGTGAAGTTGCAGAATAGATAGATTAGATAGATAGATTAGATAGATCTTTATTTTTAACTTCAAGTTCATAAGATTCATGAGAGCATCAGGATCTGTCTGACTACATTCCACTGGTAATTTATTGATTGACTGTTATTTATAGATTGAATGATATTGCACGTTCACTCTGAAAAAAATCAGAAGAGCAGGAAGGTTCTAGATGCCATTTGAGATTCCCAGCGGGAAATACAATTTGAGGACTGTTATTTTGCGGCTTACTTGATCAGTTCTCTTTTTCTACATTGTTGCATTGATTTCTTCACTTATTTGTTTGAATTGTGTTTTTTCCTTTTTAAAGAGTATTGTTTAAATTGACTTTTAACAACAGCACAGAAGAAGTCCATGTTTACAATGAACTAAACATTCTTGTATATCCTATGACTTAAAAATTTCACTAGACATTTTTGTAAGAAAGTGTATGCAAAACAAAAATAGGCAACAAGTTTTAGTGCTTACCTGAGGTATGGACTCTTCCTTTATAGAAGAACTCAGTCACTTTTTTGATTGCTTGTGGGTTGTAGATGATGTTCAGTGGACTAGTGTTCACTTCCAGTCTTCTCTCAAATTTACACCTCACAGGGTTACGCTCATAAATCATCTCAAACACTGGTGATGAAGAGCACTCTGCATTGCATCCTGACAACACAAAACATTAACATATTATCTACATATAATATCATCTATACATTTGTGAAAGCTGGTGCATTGCTATTCATACATATTGAAAACAAGCTACAAAATAATACCTCAGAAAATGAAAAACTATTAATAATATTGTTTAAATTGAGAACATACTCAAATAATCCTAAATAACAGAAAACAAACATCTTACCAATGGTACTGCTGAACTGGCCAGATGGTTGGTTAATGGCAACAACAACTTTGTCCTATGACAAATGCCAGAAGTTAAAATGAGATGAAACATACAACATACACTTAAGAGTAATAGAAATATCATCAACTTGAGCAGCTGCAATTCTGCTACTATCACTGCTTACCATTTTTGGAGACACCAGGACAGGGAAGATAGTGCCTTGAGTTGTCAAGTCTCTCAGGAACAAACCACCCAGCTTAACAGACAGTAGGGAGGACTCAGAGCGAGGGAGAGACTCCAAAATCACCTTCACCCCTGTGGGACCATGGTGATTAAAATAAATATATATATATTTTTTTTTAAAAAGGCAGCAGTACTCGGTCTATTCTGTTTGTCTATATAACACTATGTGTGTGTGTGTAGACTATATATATATATATATATATATAAACACCTTGAAGTCAGTGGACTACACAACTTCAAAGGGGAAGTTGACAATAATGGATGCAATGTCTCTAGGCCTCCATTTATTTTTCAACTAACAATTATTTTCATGATTACTTAATTTGTTGACTAAATTTATCTGTCCTTTTTATATTATTCAGAACAAATAAAAGTCATAACTTTGAACATATTTAGCTTACTGTGAAATAAAACATAAAAAGCAGTGAATCTTCACATTTGAAAAGCTGGAACCAGAGAATGTTTCATTTGTCTTGATAAAAAAAAATAAAAATCCATCATGTGTACCCGAGAATTCCAACTGGATGACCCCACTTTCATGTAGCATGTCTTCCCTCCTGTCTTGGTGAAAGAGTGTGACTCCGCCCTTTTCCAGTAAGAACTCTAGCCGGGCAAACAGGTAATCTCGTCTGGTGAATGTGTTGAGAGTGTGAGAGTCCTCCAATGGATCAAACAGGTCTTCGGTCTCTGCTGTAGAAGAATTATATCATTAGGGTCCCTGCCTGTGGCTACAGGCGTTTTAACCAGGTTTTTACCAAAGACCAGATGAAAATATCAGATGAAAGAATAGTAACTAAAATCTAACTTACTTCAAAGGAGAGTCGAGACTTTTAAACAATTTCAAACAATCTCATGTACCAGAATATGTTTAAATAAAATCAATCCTCCTCAGAGCTCTCACCTAGAATATCCCAGGAGGAAGAACTTGGCAAGAGCTCTTCAGGCCTGTCTGGGTTCTGGGAATCTCCATACCAGCCTCCCCACCCCGGGAACCAAGACTGCAGGTACTGGACCATCCCTGAGCTTTCGCTCTTGGAGATAGATGTGTTGGGTGAACACTGCTGGGGATCACTGCTGGGGTCTCTCACATTCTGGGAAAGACAGAAGAAGAACACAGACTGACAGTGAAAGTTCCATGATTATGAGCTCAAAAACAGACAAACTATAGTTAAGTGTTGAACCGAAGGCAGTGGGTATAAAGGGTGGTGATGGATAAGTGATCCTTAGGATGGCTGTTGTGTTGATAATATGTTAACCTAAAGTTGAAGAAAAACATATTCAACCTCACATTCAGTTGAACATGGTTTTCAGTTTTTACCAAACCATAATCTCTCTTGTGACAGAATTTTAAACTTGGTGACTGGGTGTTTTATGTGCATCATGGAAGCTGAAGTTAATCTAGAAATGTTCCATTGATTCCATTGTGGTCTGCCTATTAGGGCTGGGCGATATGGACCAAAAGTCATATCTCAATATTTTTTAGCTGATATATATCAATATTTTTTCCGTGGCCGGGCAATTTCATACGTCTATTATTAATAGCCTGCCGCTAAATCGCACTCCCACCACTCATACGACAAATCCCACAATGCACTGCAACAGCTGACACACAGGTCAAGACCTGTGCACCACCTCTAACCCCGTTGCTTCGTTTTTTTACACACTAATCAGTGTATTTAGTGACTTTTCAGACCCTCTAACGATTTGTTTTTCCCCAAAAGGTGACTAGCGACAAATCTAGCAACTTTTTCTGGAGTTATTGGAGACTCTGACATGACGACGTCAACGAGAAGCGGGAGACCTGGACAGAGAGAGAGGAGAAATAAAAGCGAACTGGAGGCTCAAGGGAAGGAATGTATAGACATTTTAATGCAAAAACTAAAAAACTATATCAATATAAACGATATGGTCTCGTGCTATATCGCCTTTGAAAATATATTGATAATGATTAAAATATCAATATATCGCCCAGCCCTACTGCCTATGCACACCTACAGCCACAAACACTAACCAGTCCAGAGATGGCATGCTACCACCAACTAGTTTTATGTAGAGAATTATAGCGGCTGACACACACAGACAATATTGTAGCTCTCAATTGTGACAAAAGTCACTTTAAAAGAGACAGCAAGACACTGAGAGGAGCTCCTAACTGGTAACTGATGACTTATTATCTCCACCTCTTTTCAGCTAGTCCAAGCTACATTCGCAGATTCCTGTACACACTTTTGGCACTCCCTTTCTTTGAGCTGGGCGTAAAATCTCTGTACACATTGTTTACGTACACATTGATTAAGATACACAGAGGGGCTTTATCTCCCCACAAGTCCACAAAGACAATTGAAGTGATAAAATTTGAATTTTGAACACCATTAAACAGAAAACAATATCATCTAAGTTTACCTCTGCGATCTCTTCCTGCTTTCGAAACCAGTCATGGACAATTTCTCTGAGACTCTGTAGCTCGTCTATTGTCTGCTCCTCTTCCACTCGCTCCAGCTCACTCTAGATGACAATGACAAACAGTGACAGTAAAGTGTTTTCAAAAGTTTTTATTTGATCTATTTCTATTCACTATTCTTGACTTTTGAAGCACTAGTCTTCCACTGAATATGTTTGTCATTCTGCTGTTATCCTTGTATGTGAAAACCTACTTGGCAATAAACCTGATTCTGATTCTGTAAAGTACCTCTTCCTGTGAACTCAATGGGACTCCTTTGAGCCTTCTAAAGTAGAGGCTTGTGTAGGTCTGGGCATCTCGTGCCCGCTGCAGGGCAAAGTCCCAGCTGCCTCGACGGCGCTGCTCCCTGATTTCACTCAGGTTGGCCTGGATGGCAAACATCCACCACAGCCGGCAGCTGCAAAGTATAACACTGTTACAATGTAGTGAAATGCAATGTGACATTAACTTAATTTTGATAATTGTTGGTTAACTCAGTTTTGAAATGAAGTGTTTAATTGTGAACTTGCTTCATAGAAATAGGGACTTTGGGCCTCCATTTTCGGTACAGCAGCTCTCTCTCCTGGCGGTCCAGCTCTTTGAGGAATGCCATGAACTGCTGATACTGGACCTAAGACATAGCAAATGCATACACACAATCACTACTCTGTCTGCATGTTTCTTTTACATTTACTAATTATTAGACATTTGTCAGAAAAACACCAGCAGTTAGCTCAACTCAGTCTGTTGAAGCTCATGAGGACAGTGTTCATATAGACCTGTGACAGGCGTAAGGACATAGGCTCCAACTGAACTTGGCCTTCAATCCGTGGGGTGTTCCGAGACCTCAGAGGCTCCTTGGAGGCATTTCTTCTAAGCAACACGGAGGCAAAAACTGGTTCAAAGATGTACTGATGATGACGGCTCTGCATACACTGGGTCATCGCATCCTGTGCAGTTACAAACATTCAAGAGAATTTTTAATTGGTACATTACACATGCAGCTTTAATTATTACATATAATTATTATTATTGTTATTATTCAAGATTCATTATTGCAAATCACCCCATAAGGTATGTTTATGCATTACATTAAAGGTATATCTAAACACACACAGGCGGTTGTCTATCCCTTTAATGAACCTGGAATTACCACAATTCTGTCAGTTCTGTGCCTCAAGTGGCAGAAATATCATCACACGTCTTCACGCTGGTGACGATAGCTCAGGAGGGACTGTATTTTTTAAAGAAAACTTAAGAAGGCAAAGGCATGTTCTTGTTAATGTTTACACGGTAGCAAGTCAGCATCCTGACTTGAAACATTGCAAACTGGCATGGTGTGTGCACAGTGCAAGACAAAAGGGCGCTGCAGCAGGTGATTAAAGCCACCCAGAACAACAGTTGTACCATTTCCATCTGTGGTACTGCTGAGGTAATGTGCCTGTGCAGAGTACAAACGAGACTAAAAGACAATGCAGCAGCTTCTTTCCATTCCCGTAGGTTTCAAGTCAGCTTTGTAGTGTTAGTTATAGTAATAGTTAATTTTATGACTATTTATTTATCCATTTATATAATGTTTGTTTTATTAGTAGCATGGCTGTGCATTTGTTTGTACAGCCCTGTGTTGTAAAATGATAAATCTTTAATAATATGTGGCTATGGGGCTGTCTGACCTGGATCTGATTTGCAGGCAGCTTTCCCAGCATCTCACACTCTGTATCCCAGTACACACTGAAGTGTTTTATCTCCAGCTGCTTTTGTCGGAGAAGCTTCTGCACCTGCAAATACAAAGAAAATCTCTGCCAACCTCAACGCAAATGTAATGTAATAGTCCTGGATAAGAATATGTCATACTGAGTCAACATGACAAGAACTATTTCTTTGGCAATGTAATACTGATCTGCATTACAGATTATAGACTTTTATATGATTATAAAATGGTAGGCTATGTACAAATACTATTTTTGAATATTTTGTTCTGATGAATATCCCTAATCTTTTAAATTCTGAGATGTGTGAGTGTACACATCACATGAATAGTTAGTGAAATTACTTTGAGTGAACACTTACCAATTCTCTGGAAGGGTTCTGAGCAGACACGTTGTTAATGCATACCCCAAAGGAAAAGGGTTTCTCTGGGTTGGAGCAGTCATCCTCAAATCTAAGATGCACATCTTGAATCTTCAGCTAGACATAAACCATAGTTCAGTCTATTACTCAATGTCAAACAATAACAACTAACTGGTGACTTTTGCACATATATATATATATATATATATATTTATATATATATATAGATAATATAGAGATATAATAGATATATATATATATTATATGATATATATATACTACAAAGACATACATACATACTAATAATACATACAGATATACATACACATATATATACATACATAATACTACATACATATATACATAATACATACAGTACTACATATATATATATATATATATATATATATATATATAATATATATATACAACCATATACATATATATATAATATATGTATGATATATATATATGTATATATATATATATATATGTAATATATATATATATATAAATGTATATATGTTATATATATATATAGAATATAATTTACAATTATATATACATAATATATATATAATATATAATATACATACATATACCTCACATATATCATAGACATATATAAATATATATATAATAGCTACGATATATTTACATAGATAACTATACATAATATAGATATCTATACATACACACACACACACACTATATATACACTAAAAGATTTCTGCCTGAAGATTGCTGGGGCAATATTAGTTTCCATCAACTTTACAGAAATAAAGTTGGGTGAATAAAGTTTTGCACAGAATAAGGACTTGGAATTTTGTCCCCCCATCACTTACATTAAGATCACATTAGGGTGGAGTCTCTTTGCATTCAGTATTAACAAGCTAGCCTACTGCAGTCCATGATGCAACCCAAAGTGTAAATGGTTCACTGTTTGCAAAGCTTTAATGTCGGATGACTTACCTCAATGTTTTCCACAATCCTTGTGACCACTGAAGCAGTGACGGAGTACCAGTAAGACTCTCCTTTCTGTTCACACTCACTCTGCAGGAGTCAAATAAATACCATCACACAGTACATACATCGTGAACACAAAGAACTATCCTTGGGGGGGGGGGGGGGGGGGGGCATTAGGTTAAGTAGTTAAATAAGTTCCTTTGCCCTTTGCCTGCTACCTGAATGAATCTTACACCAGTGCTCGCCTCAGATTTAAAATGGCTGTAACAGTTCCAGAGAATTAAAAGTGCAGAGATATAACTAATTAATTAATTGCGGTGGTGTAAATTTAAACATGCAGCACAAAAAAATGATATGTTGATTACACATCTGTAGCTACTCTAGTGTACTTGTAAGGCTATGTTGCTCATTGGAGACATAGAAAACTAAAGTGCTGGATGGTATGACAGAGGATTATATTACATTTTGTTCCTCAACATTAATGGGACAAACAAAAGGCATTTTTTCTCATCTGTAGTGTTGATCCACCTACTTTGAATTTGTCTTCAAGAGCTTTGAGGAGGTGTTTCTTGCGCTCTCTCTCCTCCTTTCTTTCCTTCTCTCCATCATACTCCTGCGGCCGGGCAGGGCCAATGATCAGGTTAAGCTGAGACATGGAGATGACCCATGGGTCACTGTGAGGCCGGTAGAAAGGGATCTGCAGAGTAATCTTTCCAATGAAGCCTGGTAAAAGACAACATGAGGCATGGATCAGACAAAAGGTACAATAGTCATCTGCATATGCAGACATGTACAGAATGTGCAAGGCAACATTATTTGCCTCAGAAAGTGTTCTGGTTTCTATCTATAATCTGAGTAGTACTAATTGCCAAAGTACCAGATCAGTCCATCAAACACGTTGCACAACTTTTCTCCAACTTGCCTTGTTTGATTCAAACATTTTTGGTCCTCTTCTATTTTTGGGTACAGTGTGAAACATAGTGAATGTAATGTGTCAACAACCTAAAATAAAACTAAAATAAAACAAGCTGCAGGGTTGACAGTAGGAGAAATTCCACTATTTCACTAATTGACTGAAAAAGTGGGACTAACTCAAATATTGACCTTTGTGGGCTATCATTCATTGTAATTGTACAATATGTTTGTGTTGATTTGTTCCGTACACGTGACCTCTATTGCACGTCTGTCCATCCTGAGAGAGGGATCCCTCCTCTGTGGCTCTTCCTGAGGTTTCTTCCACCCTTTTTCCCTGTTAAAGGGTTTTTTGTGGGCAAGTTTTTCCTCACAGACAGAGGGTGTCACTCCCTGTACATATTGTAAAGCACTCCGAGGCAAATGTACTTTGTGACTTTGGGCTATACAAATAAAATTTGATTTGATTTAGGCTGCCCTGTACAGGCCATATTGACTATTGACATCATGGCCGCTATCATGGTATTACAGATTAGTAAAGTTCACTGTGATCCCCACGATTCCAGAAAAAAAAAAAAAAGAAGACATTAACTTAAGTACACAGCTCCTGCATAGTAACCAGAGGGAGATACATGGAGCAATGAAAAAGGATTGATGAGAGCAACTCAGACTCACCCATGCATCCTTTGCCTTTAAAAACAGTCCCCTATTCTGCTTTGGTTATATTTTTGTTCGTATTTAAACTTTGTGAGCTCATCAGACAGTGTGTCTCACCTGCTTTGACTTCAAATGGCAGGTCAAACTCTCGGAGGGCATCTTTCCTCAGAGGGAGATTCTCCAGCTCCACGGCTCCTGAGGAATGACAGGAAACAGACAAACACTGTCTTTGTCAAGATTGGGCTGCCTCACCCGAACTCATTAGAACTGTGTGTTATGCAGTGTCTGAATAATTATCCAAAAGACCAGACAACTGGTTTAAATGTCTTAACACAATTCCTACGATAGCATACACCTTATTGACAGTTTATTAGATTCACCTGGCTAAAACTAATGCATTCCAATACAACAATCCTATAAACCGTCCTTCTATTATTAATGTTACAATGTTCAGTTTTGTTGAGACAGTTTTAGTGGTGTTGATTAAACACATGATCATAGAGGATGTAGATTGTGGTGATACTGCGCACAAACATGATTTAAAAACTCAGGCAATGTCAGAGGCAAGAGGTCAACATACACTGGTATAAAGCCTGATAGCAGATATAATTAAAGACTTAGAGGAGGAGTTTGTTCTCCACATATACAGGGCTTCTTATAATGGCAGCCTGAGGGCATTACAGTAAACACATCTCTCAACACTCAAGAGTTTCAGTTCAAGGACTGAACATTGGAATAATTATTATAATTATTATAATTATGGAATAATTAAATTTACTGCAGAACTGTTGTATTACACTACATTAGTTTTAGTTATGTGGATCTAATAAACTGGAAATATGGAGTGCACAGTGTGTAAACAGACACAGAAAGATAGTTGCATGTGTAAATACCTTTTAGAAGAGCGATGGAGAGCTGATCTGTGTTCAGGATGCTGACATATTTTCCCAGGTACGTGTTTAGCACCCAAGCAACAAGACCTTCCAACATTGTGGAAGCTCAGAGATGGTAAGAGCTCCTCCAAAGTGTGGGAGCAAATAACGTTGATAAAAATCACGACTGTCTTGTTTGTAGCCCTCACAGGAGTTTAATGTCTGACAAACACAAGACAAAAAATATATTGAAATAAATGCTAATGCTTTCATTAAGGTAGTAAGCTGATCAAAACTCTGTGTTTATTATGGAAGTTCATTAGTGGAGTTGCAATGTCAAACCATAGTATACGACTTACCCATGGCTGCCTTCACTTATCCGACGTTGTCAAAGGAACATTGAGTCTGACTAACTTCGAGACACTCAACTAAAGTTAGCTGTTAGCAAAGTGGCATCATAACGTGAGCTGGCTGACGTGACAGCTAGCATAAAGTCAGTGGTAATAATATATCATCAGCGGTGTTACTGACCCAGACACGACAGATGTAGCTCTTCATCGACTTGTCGAAAGCAAAGGATGGAACTTAAGAAACAGTTAGCGTAAACTGCACACTATGCACTACCATGTAGTGTTCATCAACTAAGCAAACATTAGCTAAACTAGGACCAAGTGAAAATAACAACAGAAGCTTTTACCATCCACAGACAGCACGGAACTGGACGTTTTCGTATTAACGGACAGAGCAAGGTTGTGATCCAACTTAGCAAGCCACTTAGCTAAAACTAGCATGCGAAGGTTGAGTGTCGATAGGCAAAAACTGATTGATGGTCGTCCATCAGACTGCAGAGAGTCAGACAGTTCGCACTAACCGCCTTCGTTTTCATAGAAAACACGGTTAATCCCCCAGAACACAGTACTGGTTATTGTATTTCAAGACTTTCGAGTTGTGTGTCGCTGCATCGTAAATACACACACTTCCTACTAGCGTTGAACTTCCAATACATACTTCCTGTCACGTGATGACACCAAACCAGTCGTCTCGTGCTGCGTTGAAATGAAACCAGGAAAAACGGACAATATCACGTATTACATTGACGGCGAATTTAAATGTTCTGTTATTAACCTTTACCATTGACATTGGGATATAGAACTGTACCAACTAATATATTGTAATGTTATGTATTACTGATGTTTTCAACATTTAAAGTAGGGTTGCGTAATATTTTCTTAGGTCCGTACTGTTTTCTTTTTAATCATAATGTGAAAGATAATTCAACCAGCAAATTCAACTTTAATAAAAAAATAATTACGTGAATGATCTAACTCTTATACATGATCAGGCGCCGACCGAAACACACGGACAGTAACGACAACTTCCGGCAGGCTGTCTGTCACGGGACTCACACAGGAGGCGTTACAGCCATAGACATATATACATGTCCGCATTGAGCGCTGAATCGTACGTCGACGTCGCCGCCATATTGGAAATGGCAGGTCTGCCCGTAAACTAATACAAGGAAATGGACTGAACTTCATAAAGCGCCTTTCTACAAAGTTCTTTAAGTTAATGTCTCTTATTCACCCATTCACACACACACTAATATATCTGGGAAACAAACAGGCACCAAAAACAACGTATGTAACTTTTAAAGTGATGATTATAAATGTTTACTCCTTATGTAAGCACCAAACCAACGTATGTATTTTTCTAATGCTGAGTGTTTACAGCTACTAATGTGTGTAACACTGTTACTGTGATGATAAATATTGAAATATTTATATTTAACATTTAATCTGTGTCTATAATAACCAGATCCTGAAATATAGATGTGACATGAGGGTTTTCTGAATAAAGAGCACTAACGTGTACATTTTTTTTTTTTTAAACGTACACACACCACAACCCACCACACACACACACACACACACATATATATATCTTATATATATATATATATATATATATATATATATATATATATATATATATATATATATACTATATATTAATAACTCATGTTCCTCGAAGTACTGGTCGAGGTGGTGGAGTTGGAGCCATATTTGACTCAAGTCTATTAATAAATCCCAAACCTAAACTAAATTATAATTCATTTGAAAGTCTTGTCCTTAGCCTCACTCACCCAACCTGGAAAACTTTACAGCCAATTTATTTGTTACAGTATATCGAGCTCCAGGTCCTTATTCTGAATTTTTCTGAATTTGCAGATTGCATCAGGCTTGATCCTTAAAAACAGATAAGAATTATTGTAGGTGATTTTAACATTCATGTGGACAACAACCACAGTGATAGTCTTAGTACTGCGTTTATCTCTCTATTAGACTCAATTGGCTTTTTGTCAAAGTGTAAATAAACCGACTCATTGTCTGAACCACACCTTGATCTGTTCTTTTCATGTCATTGGTCATATCTGAATTAATATAAAGTCTCCCCACAGAATTCTGTTCTGACCATTTTTTAATAACCATCTTGAGTTCACTACTACCGGACTAAAGCCTTTGTGTAGAAGCTTCTACAGCAGATGTGATCTGATAGTGCTGTAGCCAAATTTAAGGAAGTGATTCCTTCAGCATTGAATCAAATGCCATGTCTAACTGTAACAGAGGACTTGTCTACTTCCTTTAGCCACCCACAAATAGACCATCTTGTTGATAGTATTACAGGCTCATTACGGACAACTCTAGACTCTATTGCACCTCTGAAAAGAAGATAATTAAACAAAGAAGCTAGCACCATGGTATAGCCAGCAGACTCGTAAATTAAAGCAAGAGGCACGTAAATCTGACGCAAATGGCGTGCCACTAAACTGGAAGAATTTCATCTAGCCTGGCAAGATAATCTCAAAACATACAGGAAGGCTCTCGTAATGCCAGAGCAGCCTATTACTCTTCTTTAATTGAGGGAATAAGAACAAACACAGGTTTCTCTTCAGCACTGTAGCCAGGCTAACAGAGAATCCCAGCTCTACTGAACCATCTATTCCTTTAGGTCTAAGTAGCAATGACTTCATGGGCTTCTTTAATGATAAGATATAACTATTAGAGACAAATCCATCACCTCTTGCCTCAACAGACATTGATCTGCATTCTGATACAGCAAGTTTTGAAACAGCTGTAAAACCCTGATATGTATTTAGACTGTTTTTCCCCCATCGACCTTCATCAAATAACTTTAATCATTTCTGCAGCTAAGCCGTCATCCTGTCTCTTAGACTCCATCCCAACCAGGTTGCTCAAGGAAGTTTTACCTGTAGTTAGAATTCGTTATTGGATATGATTAATCTGTCTTTATTATCAGGATATGTACCACAGTCCTTTAAGGTAGTGTAATTAAACCTCTTCTTAAAAAGCCCACTCTAGACCCAGAGGTTTTAGCCAACTACAGACCGATATCAAACCTTCCCTTTCTGTCTAAGATACTTGAGAAAGCTGTAGCTAATCAGCTGTGTGACTTTCTCCCATAACAATAGTCTATTTGAGGTTTTCAGTCAGGATTTAGAGTGCATCTAGCACAGAGACCGCATTAGTCAAAGTTACAAATGACCTCCTAATGGCATCAGACAAAGGACTCATCTCTGTACTTGTCCTGTTAGATCTTAGTGCTGCATTTGACACCATTGACCATCAAATTCTTTTACAGAGACGATGGAAATCGAATGGCATCAAAGGAACCGCCCTAAGCTGGTTTAAATCATTACTTTTAGATCGATCTCAGTTTGTTCACGTCAATGATGAATCCTCCATGCGACCAAAGTTTGTCATGGAGTCCCACAAGGTTCTGTACTTGGACCACTTCTATTCAGTTTATATATGCTTCCTTTAGGGAACATCATTAGGAATCACTCTATCAATTTTCATTGTTATGCTGACGACACCCAATTATATTTATCGATCAAGCCTGATGAAACCAATCAGTTAACCAAACTCCAAGCATGCCTTAAGGATATAAAAAGTTGATGACCTACAATTTTTTGATGTTAATTCAGACAAAAATGAAGTTCTTGTAATTGGACCCAAACACCTCAGAAACTCTCTTTCTAGAGACTTAGTTACTTTGATGGGATCCCCTGGCCTCCAGCTCCACTGTAAGATCTTGGACTTGTTTTTGATCAGGATTTGTCCTTTAACGTCCACATAAAACAAATTTCGAGGACTGCATTCTTCACTTACGTAACATCGCTAAAATCAGACGCATTGTCTCTCAGGCGGATGCAGAAAAACTAGTCTACGCATTTGTTACTTCAAGGCTGGACTATTGTAACTCTTGTTTTTCAGGCTGCTCCAATAGTTCTTAGAACTTTGCATTAATTCAGAATGCTGCTGCACGTGTTCTGACAGGAACCAAGATCAGAGATCACATTTCTCCCATTTTGGCTTCCTTGCATTGGCTACCTATTAAATCTAGAATAGAATTTAAAATTCTTCTCCTTACTTACAAAGCTCTTCATGTCAGGCACCATCTTATCTAAAAGAGCTCATATACCTATTACCCCTCTGAAACACTGCGCTCTCCGGACGCTGGGTTCCTTGTGGTTCCTATAGTTTCCAAAAGTAGATTGGGGAGCCAGGCTTCAAGCTATCAGGCTCCTCTTCTGTGGAACAAACTACCTTTCTGGGTTCGGGAGGCAGACACGGTCAACACCTTTAAGAATAGACTTAAGACTTTCCTTTTTGATAAAGCCTATAGTTAGGGCTGGCTCAGGTCATCCCTTAGTTATGCTGCCATAGGATTACACTCGGGGGACCCCACCGAGGGTTATGCCTAGCCAGGCACGGTATTGGTTGAAGATGCACACATCTCCCTTACCGAAAACTCTCCTCTATCTCTCGCTCTCTCTCTCTCTCTCTCTCCTCTCTCTCTCTCTATCTATCTATCTCTCTATCTCTGTATATCTTTCTCTCTCTTCTCTCTCTCTCTCTATCTAATATATATATTATTATATATATCTCCATCTCTCTCTATATATATCTCTCTATATTTCTCTATATCTCACTCTCTCTATATATATATATCTACATCTCTATATCTCTCCATATCTCTCCATATCTCTCCATCTGTGGACATGTCTCATTAATGCATGTTACTAACCAAACTTCCCCGGAGTTTCTGTGCTCTGTCGTCCAGCAGGTTCTCGTGGATCGTGGCTGCTGCTGTGATCCTGCATGACGCCCACTACATATATTATTACTGTCATTATTACTACCATATCTATTACTGTAATCATTTTTATCATTCATTATAATTCATTGTCATTTTATCAGTCATTGTACAATATGTTTGTGTTGATTTGTCCTGTACACGTGACATCCATTGCACGTCTGTCCGTCCTGGGAGAGGGATCCCTCCTCTGTGGCTCTTCCTGAGGTTTCTTCCACATTTTTTTCCCTGTTAAAAGGGTTTTTGTGGGCAAGTTTTTCCTCACTCGAACCGAGGGTCTAAGGACAGAGGGTGTCACTCCCTGTACAGATTGTAAAGCCCTCTGAGGCAAATGTACTTTGTGACTTTGGGCTATACAAATAAAATTGATTTGAATTGATTTGATATACACACACACACACACATACATATATATATATATACATATACATGTGTGTGTGTGTGTGTGTGTGTATATATATATATATATATATGTTCACGTGTAATGCTCTTTATTCAAGGAGTAAACATTTATAATTATCACTTTAAAAGTTACATACGTTGTTTTTGGTGCCTGTTTGTTTCCCAGATATATTAGTGTGTGTGTGTGTGTGTGAATGGGTGTATAAGAGACATTAACTTAAACAACTTTTTAGAAAGGCGCTTTATGAAGTTCAGTCCATTTCCTTGTATTAGTTTACAGGCAGACCTGCCATTTCCAATATGGCGGACCCGTTGACGTATCGCGACCAACGACCAACCTGCTCAATGCGGCGTCTATGTATATATGTCTATGGTTACAGCAGCGTGACGGCTGCGCCGCGTTTTAGCTGCGTCCTTTGCCCGGCGTCTACGGTAGCCGGGAACCCTCAATGCTGCAAATAAAAGAAACGCTGCAAACAAAAAGAAACAGCGCTGCAAATAAAAGAAAGAAACGCCGCTGCAAATAAAAGAAACAGACAAACAAAAAACTCCACAACGGAAGTGAATTACCGGGGACTATCTTTGCTCGTGCACCTGTAGTTCTTTATGTGAGCGAAGAAGAAGAAGAAGAAGTACAGAAGCGTATTGCATTCACTTGAAAAATATAAATTAGACACCTGATCTCGTAATTACGAGATAAGGAAAGGTGCCTAATTGGCCATTGCACTTCGGTAAAGTTAGAAAGATATTGGCACTTCTGGGATCAATAACTCTTAATTGAAACATTGTTAAAACACAAAACGCACATTTTCAACCGTAGTAAGACAGACAATAAGCTACAACCTAATGTTCATCACAACGAGCTACAACCTAATGTTCATCACATTCTTTTATTTGCAGCACTGAGGGTTCCCGGCCACCATAGGCGTCAGCGGAGCGAGCCGGCCGTATTCACACGAGATCACGCGAGAATCCTGGACGTACGCGAGACCCCGCGATAAACTGTGTATAAAGAAAACAACAACAAACAGCTGACTTTGCTTCTCCGACATGGAGGAGATTATAAAAAGCATCTGTTGTGTTATAAATTATTGTGTGATGTTCCACTTCAACAATTAGTCTCTCATTGTTCATGTTGAGACCCTTTGATCGATCTTTGATCACCTGGTGCCACCGGTCATGACGTAACGTTGATGTGAAGTTGTAAAAAGCTACATGAACTGCGTATTGTGTTTTATTTTGAAAGGGGGCGGAAGTTTATTACGTTGATTCTGTGTCGGATTTCCTGTCTGGTGCACAGTGCTCTGTTGAAATTTATGAGGTTTAGCAGCGGCTCACGTCAAAAATAGAAATGCTACGGAATGCTCGCGCCGTGGGGCGGAGAGACGCTTCTGGGACGCGCCCTGTGTGAGTGCTCTCATTGACTAGACTGGCGGCTATCTGCTACGGTGAGCGCGGCGCAGCCGTAACGCGGCCGTAACGCCTCCGGTGTGAGTGGGCCTTTAGAACCACAATTCAGCAGCCTACAGGATCTACTGTACACTTTGTTATACATGAGAGTTGAAATGTAAAAATGACCAACTTCCACAATATTGGAATAATCGCCCACAAGTAGGTTACACAAAAGGTTTATGTCCAGTAAAAAGAAAAACAAATACTAAGTATCAGTTCACTCAAATTACAGGGAAAGTTCTCTCACCTCCAGGTTTAGACATATCTGTCTTTGACATGGAGACTGCAATAAAAGGTGCATTTGTAGAAGGACTTTTGTTTCATGTCATTCCATCTTTCTTGTTGCGTCTCTGTAAATAATGATTACAATGAGTACGGTCGAGATCTACCCTATATAGAAAATTGTCTGTTATGATTTGGAAGCGCATTGCATTCACTGGATAAAGAAAAATTAGACACCTTGTCTTGAGCAAAGATAAAGAAAAAGGAAACATCGGTAAATCCTCTCTCAGTGGCTATGATGGCGCTATCGCAGTTAATCTACTATTACTACCTTCTCGGTTTGAGAAGGAAATACTGATGTTTCTTAAAAATGATGATGGTATTAATATTAGTATGTCAACACTGCGCAGGCATCTCAAGTCATTAGGATTGTTCAGGCGGAAAGCCCAGTCTGACGTGCCAGAGCAGATGCTTCATGGATACAAATTCATGCATTTGACATGCATCCAATCTGGTTTGGTAGTGACTCAGAGAACTGTACAGCTGAGGCAACGGAACCGTCTAAGAGGACGCCTGTACATAAACCCAGGCCCCAACTTTTTATGGCATGTCAATTCGTACGACAAACTATGTGTTAACAATTAGGTCTAATTGTTAACTTCACTGGACTAGACTGTTTTTATTTATTCTGTCAATAACTAATTATAACAATACTGTTCATATGCCCAGTTGTGCTAGTTGTTTACTGCAGCTGTGATCATTTCTCTCTTTCATGCTGTTTATATTCACAATTCCATACAGTATTTTCTTCCTGAGCTGCTTAATAAATTTTGTTGCAAAAAGACTCGCATTCACAACAGCTAAATTATCCCTCTGTTCAAACCTCATATGAGCTTCAGCTGAGATTTAGAATGAATATTACACAGAAAGATTGTATTGTCCCTTTGTTCACATTTATTAGAATCCTTTCATGGCCTCTTTGGGGAGGAGAATGACTGCAATATGGATAGTATGGGATAATTGAAAAGAAAGTGCAAGTTTAGGCTAACTGTTTTTTGCCTTGTTTGCTTTTCTTCTTTTAGAGAGAGCTGGAGAACGTTGCTTACCTGTGGAATTGCCACAGAATTCGCCCCAGTAGGAATGCAGTTTCCTCAAGTGGACGACCACTACTGATGTACAGACTTCCCCACCTGTTTGGCACAGACTACATCAAGGCAGTATCCCATCAGCAGATACAAGCTTGTAGAGAGGAATGCCTGCCAAGAGGTCCACATCCATGTGATGAGACTGTTTTTTACATTTGTTGCCTTGCAATGTCAGAAAACTATTCAAGAATGTTAGGCAATACTGGAGGCAGATGAACTCTACTTTTTCTTACGGGCCTACATCCACACTCAGCTTTAATAGTAAGTAAAGTGCTAAAGACCTAGTATAGTGGTTCCAAAAGTTTGACCCATAATAAAAAAGCAAAGTCTATCTAGGACCCCACCCTATATCATTTTGTCCATAATAATAGGTCAGAAGATAGTTATATATACAGTATATAAACATTAATAACCGTAATCCTATATCTGTTAAAGTTCCCTAGTCCATGTCTATTTTTGTCTAACAGTCCAAAACCAAAAGATATACAGTGAATCATCTAGTTCCACAAATAAAAGCAATAAATCATCACATTTAGAAGCTAAAACAAGCTTATTTTCTTTCTCTACATCTTTGCTTAATGAAGACTAAAACACTTATTCAGTTATCAAAGTAGTGGCTTATCAATCTTCTGTCAATTGACTTAACCAAATAATTGACTGACCCAACTGCACTGGAGAGAGGACTTATTTTATTTTATCTGAATATGTTTTAGAGGCAAATACTAAAATCTGAAATAAATAAAGCAGAAATTATAAAAAAAAGTTTTTAAAAAAATAACAATATTATGTTCACAATATTTTTTTCTGTGTCATATCTTGTCCTATCATCTTGTGACCCTTTTGATTAATCCAGTGACTTCTTGTGGGGGCCTAGCAGGCCTAGAACCACAGTATACTAACACCAGAAACAAAAAGCAAAAAATGTATGTCAACAATTAACATGTATTAACGATAATAAAGTGTGTTACAACTACTTTGATTCTTACACTATTCATAAGATGTCTCGAATGATCCCGCTGCTTCAGTTTATTAGATTAGATTAGCTTTATTAATCCCCACGGGGAAAACTGATTTACCACCAAGTCACAAAACAAACAGTCAACAAACATTACAAACCTAACAAGTTTATGATTGAGTTGTTGGTTGTGTTCTTTTGCGAATCAACTTCTTATAATCTTTGTCATAATTCTAGTCATGGTTAAAACCAACAATACATTCAGATTTTTATGGTTCTCAGTTAAAGAGTAACAATGCCGTGCCCTTTTCTGTGTTTCAGGCTGTTCCCAGGCATACAGAGACCTGAACAGATAACCGACTTTCAGATCTGTCAGACTAGAGGACACAGTAGCCAGTGAATTTTAACTTCAAAATTGTCAGTTGTTTTTTTTGTCTGTTAATGCCTGTCTAATTAATGTTTTGTAATCAACATGGCAGTGGCAATTGAAAATGTACTTGTATTACATCTGAATGTAATTTTATTATGAAAATTATTGAAAGTTGTGAGTTATGTGTTTAAAGCCTTGATTTGCAGTTAATGTATAATGTATATAAACTGTGGGCTTTTTCAAAAAACCAAAATAATTTTGGCTCTATTATTACTTTGATAGACGCCAGCTAATATTGTTATGGTTGTTGCTATGGTCATGGGGAAGTGGGTCACGTGGTGGTGCATCAGCCAGGTGGTAAAATCAGCGTGTTTTTTGAACTGAGAGGGTGAGGGGGGAAGTCATACTTTTGCTGACCGCATGATCTTGTAGGTAAACTGACTGTTTGACCGGATTGTTGGACTATTCACTGCTTGTGTTTTAACATTAATAAACATGCAAATCAGAACTCCAGTGATGTTTCAGCCAGCGCGTCCGGCAGGTAAAGTTTTCCCCTACTTAGCCTCTCAGTGACTATATTTAGTCTCAAAAACAGAAATCTCAGTTGGATGTTTTGATGCAACTATGTGATGATGCTACTGCTTTGCATGAATCTCTGATGCCATTAATTCCCACTGATGAACAACAAAAACAAAAGCTATGGTTTTCATACATACATACATACATATATATATATATATATCTTCCAACTACAAATCATAAACTAATAATTTCCAGTAAATGCACAGCGTAATTTATAATTATTGACACCAAACAAATACTAAGCTAACAATCTAAGTTCATATATGTAGGAGAACAACTTGATGAAGACTTATTTCTTTGACAAAATCCTTGAAATCAGGATTTCTTATTTT